>NW_017296418.1:195114-196054 GCF_001594075.2 Trachymyrmex cornetzi | reverse complement strand
GGGAGGGAGGGAGGGAGAGAATGAGGGGGAGGAGAGAGAGAGAGAGAGAGAGAGTTTACATATGTAATTTTGTATCGTAAGTTACTTCAATAAAAATAGTATTTTTTAAATCTGTGCTTTAATAGAAACATATGGAAATTTATTACGAAGTAAATGAAAAAAATCTCAATTTTTTAATATAAATACTCTAGGAATTCAACAATATTTTTGTAAAGTTATCTTGAGATGCAGACATTAATTGTTCAGTAAATAAATAAAATTTGTTATTTGTTATAAACTAATGGTGAATCACAACAATAAAAGTAAGAACAGCTACGAGCCAAGAAACATAAAGTAAGTAAAAGCTTAAAATAAAAACATGTGGTAGTTAGCAAAATAAATATATTTCAAATTTAATACTAATAATAATGCCTAACAAAAATACCTAACGATCGTTTCAACCGTATTTCGGTCATTTTCAAAGTCTAAAACTAAAATCAGAAGAGAAATAAATTCGCACGTGTATTAATAATATAAATGGTAAAGAGTTAAACAAATATAAAAAAAGCAATAAAGTCAATACATGCTCAATTTAATAATCTTCCATCTTCACCGTTGTTCCTAGATGATCATATAAATTGCTCTTAATGGTCGTAGTCCTAAGATCACATTGTAATTGATCTACGCAATCCGGTTAGAGACGCAAAAATCTTAAAGCAAGTCCAAGTACTTATATAGTAATGTCGGTAATCCTCATAACTTGGTTCAAACACGTAAGCAGTCAGACGTTAAAAGCCTCCTAATGCGTCAAGATAAATTCTTCAACATGGATGTTTAGTCAACATAATATCATGGTTTGGTCAGAAATAAAATTATACATAAGTCGATCGAGTGTATCAAGAAGATACCGTACATAACAAGCATAATGGTGAATCTCAATGAAACTTTGCATAAGTCATGT
>NW_017296418.1:180767-195086 GCF_001594075.2 Trachymyrmex cornetzi | reverse complement strand
CTATAATCTTATATTGTTTATATTACTTAAGTTATTTTCATCATAAAAATCATTAATAATATGTTCAAATGTTTATTTTTATCATAAAAATCATTATTAATGTGTTTAAATGTTTATTTTCATTATAAAACTAATTAATAATGTGTTCAAATGTTTATTTTTATCATAAAAATAATTAATAATGTATTCTTGCAATAAAAAACAAAATAAACGTCATATTTAGCTTTTTTTGGTATGTGGCATATTACCCGCATGGTGGGCATATTACCCAATTGTCAGCACTTCCGTATTTCTTTATTTTTAATAACAAAAAATGAATATATTCGATTCTAATTATATACAAATGATAGATAAAGGATGGAAGAAGAAGATCAGTATGTAAAATTACTTTAAATTGAATAAATAATTACTCAAAAATCTAATTTCGCTTAAGTGGGGCATACTTACCCTAGAATGTTTCTTGCATTTCTTTTCTGAATTTCTCTCGGGCTCTTTATTAGGCAATTTTATGTAAGTGTTTACTGACAAAAATGTTATTTTAATATATTACCTTTACTAAAATACGTAAAGTATGTATTGTGTGTACATACATGGTATTGTAATTTTTTATTTAAAGTGCTTTTTATAATAAATTGCAATAAAATTCACATCTAATGAAAAAGCATAACAATCTTAAAATACTTTGTTTACTATATACACATATAATCAAATATATAATACATATTTCTAAATATTTATTATATTTTGACAAAAATTTAAAAATTTGTTCATTTACCTAAACTATTTTTTCTATTTTTTCTCTTTCTCTCCGTTTCTCTATACAATGTTCAAATATACATTTACTTTATATATATATATATATATATATATATATATATATACACATATATATATAAATGCAGGTAGCGTAAGAAAATTCAATTAGAGTAAACAAACCTATTGTTATTGGTAATCCTCTTTCTAACTTGTCGCCTCTCCTTTGTTGGTGGCTAATAATACATATTGTTACGCATTTTATTCTAGCTTGAATTACAAATGTGATTAATATCCGACATCAGTTTCACAACTTAACAAGGATACTGGTATACAACGACGCCTTAACAAGGAAGCATTTCCTTCCACCGTTTTGTCATTCCCAACTAGTCTCCCTTATTCTCTTTCTCGTCATCCTTTTCTCGGGACTATCGCGGTTCCTCGTCTCGAGAAAATATCTGATACTAACAAAAAGAGAAGACGTAAATTAAGAAGGCGAAAGAGAGACAGAGGAAGAGAGTAAAGAAAGTGGGAGATCCGTTGATGGATGATCTTGGTAATTATTTGCGGACATTTCTTTGCTCCTTGCTTTTCTCTCTTCGCAGGTGTACCAAGCAACACTCCCTCCACAATCCTTTTTACTCCTTACTCCCGCTTGCTTCTTCGTGATTCTTTCTTTTATCGTCTCTTTCGTCCTGTCATTTTTGTCTCCCACGGCCGTGGTCAAGATAGATGAGAAACCATCGGCGTTGTAACCACTAGCCCGTGTTTCCCGATAAAGAACAATCGACGAGCGTTCTTTCTCACTGTCGTCGGGGAAATTATCAGCTCGTATCCTTTCTCTCAAAGCATTTTTGTCGCCAATCTCGATAGAAGGAAAAAATAACTCTAGCAATGTTTCTCTATTTCTATTTCCGAAAATTATGCATTTCCTGAACAGAAATCGATGTAGATGCATTTTTCATATACATATAATAAATGCCAATGTATAGCCAATATTTAATTGTACAATATTGGCTTCACATTGGGGGATATATGGCCCAATGCAAGATTTCCTAATGTAATACCTACTAGTATTGGTTACACACACACACACACGCGCGCGCGCGCGCGCACCCACACACACACACACACACACACACACACACACACACACACACACACACACACACACACACACACACACACACATATATATTTGCCTTATAAAAATCTAAAAGTTAGAAATCGACTCTTAATAATTATTTAATAATCACAAAATATATTATAAGCAAGGTTGATAAGAATAAAAAGAAATTTTCCTCGCACTGGTTAATTTAATTTATTTAACGTTGTACAAATTTATTTAAAACCCAGATAATTAGATTTGTGTAGTGTTGAGTAAACATTTGAATATATTAATTTTGATAGTAAAAAATTATAATTAATATACATTAGAGAATATTGTGCATCTTTAAAATTGTTTTTAAAGTACACTGTAAAAAAAATTACAAATATATAACGTTTTAATTAAGTTTGTGTAAAAAAGTTTAAACTTCAAATTAATGGAAAAATTCTATAATAGTTTAAAAGATATGTTGTAAACGCTGTAAAAAAAAATGTGCGCAGAGAATAAATCGGTCGAAAATATACGAAGAATCCTTCGCGATGCTCGTAATACAGGCTCGACAATTTTTGCTAAGCGATCTTTTCTCTCGAGATAATTCTGTTTGTTGATTGTGTTGTCGATATTTATCAAGTTTATCAAAGTTTGACATTAATTAAGGAATGGCAAGTTGGACGCCTAAATCTCGTTGAGTGTCAATGGATGCCACTATGCAACAACGTAGTTTAAATGGACTTTGCATGCTCCCTCTAAAGCAATAAACAACTGCAGTTCACTTTTCGTTTATTTCGCGTTTATCGGATGTCGCAAATGAATGACACTTTTCTTTCAAACTTCTGCAGATTGTGCTCTGACTCAATTGCCGGCGTAGCTCGTCAGCGTTACTTAATTACACGCTGCGATTAGAAGTTGGATAATTTCGCTTGTAATTACAAAATGCTGTCTCGCGGATTCTGACGTAATCCATTATACAGTAGCAGTCGATTTTAGCACATAAGATAGCCTAAATCTTACGTCTGAAACACAGTTTGTGATTCAGTTGCGAGTGTAAATTACATGTTACTTCAATTCATTAATTATATCCGATATTGTAAAAACGATTATGAAATAATTCGAAAAGATATGTATAAAAGGAATTAATTATTATATTAAATTAATTAATTGTCAATATATAAAAATTATATTATTATCATATCGAAATTATATTATTATCATATTTACTTGATACTTTAAATGCAAGTCATTTTGCATGAAAACTGTTTGACACATTGACATTTATTAATGCTATTATCATATGTTATAATTCTCTCTGTTTCTTTCTCTTTTATCCTCTCTGTCTTTCTCTCTTGTTCCTCAACATATACAGAGAGAAAACAGATAGCTTATTCCAAATTAAATATAATTGAAGTTTTATATTGTTGATACAATAGATGTAGCAGATGTATAATTACACAATTATTATATGAAATTCAGTTTCGTATAATCGATTTTTACATTAAATGTAATAATAACTGTGAACAGAGAAATAATATGAATTGGAAGTATATTCGTGAAACAAGCGTCCGATATTCTATACAACCGATGTTACTGGCATAAATGAACGAATGTACAGAGAATTGTTTTTAACTATCTGGATATATCGATACAAACCGGAGATTTTTGCTTTTATTCCGAGAAACTTTTTGAATAGATAACTAAGCTATTGTTTCCAAATTATAGAACAAAAATGTATAAATGTTAACGGCCCGTTTTTAGTCACGGTAACCGCCCTTAAAAAAACACTTGTTCTATTTTTGCAATAAAATATGGAAAACGCTTGGCAGTTGAAATGACAGTTAAAATTATTCCTCTCTCATGCAATTCTGAAGATCCGAAATGAAAAATTTGGCTTCTTGATATTCGGGAAAAAGCCTCCATTTATATCAATTCCATGTATATCCTGGTTCCCCCAGTCACAATGTGATATTTTATTGACACGCTGTTTCGTACGAGTGCATACATGCATCTGTACTACTGTAGAATCTATATCGTACAGGAGTAGAGAGATAGATCGATAGCATCTGGACCGCTGCATATTTTATCTGACGACTGCTATAACGGCGGTTGCATGCGGTACGTCCGTGGATTACTTAAGCCGTATGCATCGTCGGAACTTTACGACTCTGCGCGCATTCCTTTTCTAGACATACATCTTCGTTGCATAACAGTGCATATATTATATAGGGCGAAATCGAAACTTTTGACAGTTCATCCATAAAATGTGTTTATATAATTTTCAGTTTTGTTGAATGCTACACGGAGAAAATTTTATATTTAAAATTACTATTATGTGGTAGTAGCTGCGGTCTTCATGTAAATTATAAGTTTAAATGCTATAGTTATTCTTTTAAAAACAATAATATAACGTAATTTTTACACTTTTTCATAGTAAAAATTTTTCATTAAAAAATCAAATATACCTAGCAAATTTTGTTTGCGTACCATAGTAAAAATTAACTGTTTTTATGTTAGAATATGGAACAAAAAATAATTACTTTATTTATGTGATAAAAATTAGTATTACCATAGTAAAAGTTAAGATCGGAATCATGTTGTGAGAGTCCATCGAAAATACAAGACATAGTATAAAGTGTAATTTAAAAATAATATATTGTATTAAAATTTAAACATAAAATTTTTTCTCCGTGTAGGAAAACATTATGATTATAATAAAAACATGGCAAATAAGCGATTATTATCGCCGACTTTCGATGGTATTGCCAGAGGAATTATAAGTAATTTCAATCTTTGCATGTAATTGTTTATAAAACAGTCACTTATCGGTGTTTGTGAAATTAGCATGGCATTTTAATTTTCAAAAAACAATGATTATTTTAGTAGCAATTTTCGAAGTTCTACAGTTCCTTATAAAAATAAAAGAGTTCTGCATTTTTATACTAAAAAAATATCAAAATTAAGAAGTAATGACCGGGACTCTATTTAAAAATAATTGTAGATTATATATAGAATTCTGCTAGAATTAACAAGAAATACTGACGGAATTGCGATAAATTATTAGCACGCTACTTTTTTTCAAGTGCCGTGATGTCTTCTACATTTAGAGTCTATTAAATTGGTAATTGTCAAAATTTTCAAATTACTTATACATTGGTACAATTTGAACAATATTAACGAGAATTCCCTACAGCCAAAAAGAAAAATATTTTTTTGTTCTTTAAAGAAAAAATTTCGTAATAGATTCGCGAAGTTAGCACGTCACATCTTCAATTTTGATTTTTTAGTATAAAAAATACGGAACTTTTTTTATTTTGATAAGAAACTGTAGAATTATGAAAAGTGCTACTAGAATTGTGATTTTTTTTTATGTTAACATAGAACAGCATGCTAACTTTACAGATTCCAACTCTCGTTGACGAATTATTCAACAGTTAACCATCAAGGTATACGAAATTACATGGAAAATACGCGCGAAAAGCTATCGTGAGAGAAAATTCGATAGCTTTCGTGGAACTTTTACAATTTGTTGTAACTGCGGGACATGAAATTACCGTCGCGCCGCGGTTATTATGAACTTTCGTGTGACACGAACGTTTTCCCGAAATGCGGACAAGGAAGCAAGGAAAGTGTGTCCGAACATGGAAGTTTGGTGCATGTGCACATGCCAGATTGCCACACATAACACGCGGCACAGCCGCGAAACGTGATCGTCCAACCGCAGTGCACCATCGACAATGAAGTTCCTCGCGCATTTGTAACCATGCCTCTCTATGCATCTGTTCTATGCACGTTGCCCGCAGATGATTTTGTCTTTCGATCATCAAATTAATTAATTGTATAATACGCAATTTATTCAAAACAAAAGAAGGAGATAAACAGAAATATTACATTTTCTTATATACACGAATATTCTTTATATTTTATTCTTTATATCTTATATTCATATTTTAATTTAGGGGAGACCGGGGCCAATTGTCACAGTTTTTGATTATTGATTTTTAGAAAAAAGTGGATGCCTGATTTTGAAATATTATATACGTTACAATATACCTACATCCTTTAGGTATTAAAAAAAATATTACTCGTGAATTCATCATATCATAAAAATAAGTTATTTAATTTTAAATGATACTGCGAAAATATGACAATTAACCCCGTGTTCTGGGTTGATTGTCACACGTTCTAGGATTGACAGTAGTATATTTGTTATGGACAACACATATAACAAACACAATTTTTAATTTAATATCAGTTCTATATTTTGAGAAATAATAGTAATTATAGTATTAATACAAATAAAATAGTTATTTTAATCATAAAATACGTAATTTGTTTTTGTACCATATTCTATATGAAAAATGAAAAAATATATATCTATATGAAATATAATATATTTGCAAGTATATTCTCTGAAAATGTGTCCTCTAAAGATATTAAAATTAATTGTCACCTAATCTCGTCTCATTTTGGTCAATCTACACCACATAGCCATTTTTAATAAAAGAGATTGTATTCACAAACTTAGTCAGAATAATGATTACTTAATTGTAGCAAAGATCTTCTAAGATATGTCATTTTCTATGAATACAGGGATATTACGATTAATAATGCCAAAGACTTGTCAGACAACAAAGTAGGTGATTATAAAAATCTACTCACCAACTTCATTTTCTCAAAAATCTATAAATAATATATAGATTTCTATAAATTCTAAAAATTCTATAAATAATATATAGGTACAATGCTTGTGGTGCAAACCATTTTACACAACAAATTAATATTATATCAGCTATCTACAGTCAAAAAAAGAGATTTTTCTGCCGTGTCTTGTTTGAGTTATAAGCATTTTGACAATCAACCCCGTACGACAACTAGCCCCGGTCTCCCCTACTCTATTATTATTTGGTTTTAGTTTGAAATTTAAATCCGAAGAGATAATACAACATGTATTTATATTTAGATAAAATGGAAACCAGCAAGTAAATACAGTGCTGCTTTTTTTATAGCTTTTTAAATGTATTTATTTGCAGTATAATGTTTCAATATGATTTTATAAAAGTATTTTAAGCTTATAATACCTCTCTGTCATATATTCCAAAATATATATTATTTATTAAATTCCATTTACATATCTTTATTTTTACATTTACATTTATCGCAATATCACTTCTCCCCCTTATATTCATCGCTCGTATATGTATGTATGTATATATATTTATTACAATTATATGATCCCATTTCGAATTGCACTAAAATTCATGTTTATTCACACACACACACAATTCAATTTCTTATCTCCAGTTGTTTTAGAAAGAAAGGGAAATTCACATAAATGTTTCAAAGCACTTTTCCACATTTCGAAATAATATAATTGTAATACGTATATCTAATATAATAATGTGTATTCTGTGCCTTATATATATATTATATATATATATATATAATAATATTAAATGATTTTGTGTTTTACACATTTTCTCATGTAGATATATTGCTAGAGAAAAATATTCAGTTTCTCTATCTTTGTCTTTCTCTAACGTTTCGCATTTAAAATGGTAGGTCTTGAGAATCGCTAAATTGAAAATATTCTTGAAGTAATTACAAAAGTAATGAACTATTCAGCGTTGAGAGGGGAAGGTTAAATTACCTGGAAAAATTTAATTTCTTAATAATGTCATTCATATGCATATCTTGGCCAAATTAGCGAAGCAACGGAAAAATTCCATTTTTCCGGGGCACATACTGTGTGAAGTATATATGTTTCGCGTTCGCTGATATACGGTACTCATATGTCGTTCAACCTTTGCATTATGTAATATGTCAGAGATGCAGTCTCACGCGCATGGAATTGAATTAAACATTTAACATTTTTCACGTTTGTCCGCGTCACGTTGCGCAAGGAATTATTTGGGTCTTCTCTCTCTCTTTCTCTCTCTCTCTCTCTCTCTCTCTCTCTCTCTCTCTCTCCACTGACATCTCGCATATGCGCGGCAAGCATATACAGAAATTGATCCGACAGTGACATATGGCGTACTAGGGATATAATAAGGAGCGAATAACGAGGATGGGGTCGTTATCGCGATCCGCAGACAGGGATCCTGCTTAGGTGGTCTGCTTCTCCCGCTCGTTTATCTTACGCCAGTGTCTGTCCCATGGATCGTCTATAGAGCAGGAGGAGAGATGGAAAATTCGTGTCCCTTCCGAAATTTCCCGCTCGTTCGAGAAATTGGCCCAATTAAATGGCGATATAATTGACAGTGACTCAATTACGCGGGAGAAGCTGGAGTTAGAAACGAACAGGTGGGAGGAGATGCGGTTATGAAGCTCCTAGTGGAAATACGATGTCTTTAGCGTGGCGTGTAACGAGTTGTAGCGGGGAGATAGAAGAGAAGGAGAGAAGAGAGAGAAAGAGAGAGGCGTGCGGTTCCTGTCAAATTAATACATATCTGCGTTCGTAATACTACCTTCAACGTTGATCACCGTGACAACAGAGATTGACAGTATAATAAGAACATCTGAAATCATTTTCTCGCCGATCGTTACAGCCACGCTTTGCTCCTAACACCGAGATATTGAATTGTATAAACTAATGTCACTTAAATTTTTAACAATAATCAGTTGATCTAGATTAGATAGTTGAGTAAATCAAGTAAGGAAAGGGGTTAATATGGTCGAGGCTAGATTTTATTACTCAACTTAATATTTTTTTAATATGTGAATTCTGAATATATATTTTTCAGTTATATAAACCGTGTCGCTAAGTTTTTTACTTTGTGTTTTAAGTTGTCAGTAATATCGTTATCAAATCGACGATTAATTTGGTAATATTATTTCAGCTTTAGTTTATGATACGTATACGAAAAAATATTAGGCACCAATTCTGGCTTCGATTACTTTGGCTCTTTTCTTATCTATTAAATTTAAATTTATATAGATGAAACCAAAGATTGTTAGCAGCAGAAGATATTGATATTAAAATATTGATTGTATCCTATAAAAAAAAGTGAATGTACTTCTCCAATTACATATATATTTTTTGATCACACAGACTAATTTAGAATTCATTTCTCAGAAAGTCTCTTTATACATTCTTCTTTGTCGCTTTATGTAACTTGAAACCTCTCGATTGTCTACCGCTCTTTGTTCCCGCCATAACAAATATCGCGATATCAGAGCTTTGTGTAATCTCAAAACAGCTTTGAGCTTTGATCATCATCAAAAGCGCTGCTCGCACGAACTCGCCGCGCGCAATTTCTACGTCGAAATAATAAAGATCGTGGCGCTATTAAAGACGGTACATTGTGGAGGCTACATCGCATCCACACTCCTTGTGTATATACGACAATCTCGTGGATTTTCTTCGTCACGACGTCGGACTTGTTGTTTCTTCCGACTTCGTCTTGGGAGGAATCGTGGAAACGTGCTTGAGACCGGAAGTAATGAAGATTCAAACGCCACAACATTCGTGCGTATAACGGATTCGTTACGTGCCTGCAGCATTTATTGAGTTTATCTTTACGCTGTTTCCCTTTCGCTACGTTTTCCTATTTTTCTTGTGTATATACGACAAACAACGTCAATATACTTTCATTTTAAAGTGAACAAAATTTGAAATAATTTCGTCAGAGCTTATTTTAAAAGTAGCAATCTTCTTGAAGCAGAATAAATTACATTCCTTCTCTTCGTATCAAAATAAAATAGAATGGCATTTTTTAATTAAATTAAACTTTATTATAATTATTATTTATATATTTATAATAATGAATGTTATTTCTATATATTTCTATATATTCATTTATATATTTTATGTTTATTATAATTATTATTTTTAATACATTCAAAAGTTTTCAAATTATGTTACGCTACTTTACAGTAATTAGTATTGAAATATTTAAACAGTATGAATTATTATTTTTAATAACAATTAACAAAGCATGTGGAATAAAGAATAATATTTATATATTGAAATCTGTATTCCAGGACTGTTTTTGATGCTTCGGGCAAATGTTTCATAAGCCTATATAATAATATTCCATTACATATCGTATTCATACATGATACATAATATTAACATGTTGATATAACAGTAATGATATTCAATATTTGAAAATCGTACACGATATAGTAGATGTAAATAATACTGTTGTATATGAGAAATAATAATTAAATATAATTTTATACATCATGTTATGATTATATTATTGATATTTATCGTGATATCATCTGTGTATATGCACGTGTGTGTGAGTGTGTGTGTGTGTAAAACAAAAAAAGAGAAAGTTTGAAAAAAGTAAAAGTAATGTCAATTATGGTATAAACAATTATTAAAAGCAAAATGAGTCTAGACTGCGAAAACAGATGATGAAAATAGTCAAAATACTAATTAGATTAGTTATGTAAATGGACAATTCTCTAATACGTAATTTCAATAAGCACCGATATTGCAATATGTATACCAATATCAGTAATAAACGTTATTACAATATTAATATTGCGATATAATATTTACGTATAAAGGACACGTCGCAGTCACAAAGAACAGAGAAATGAAAGATAAAAGAAAAAAGGCAAAATATTATATTGCGCGTAGCCGGTGACTGCATGTCATTGGATCAACCGGGCGATATCCCGTAAAATCGCAAGGAACGTGTGCGTGCACGATGATTCCGCATGTACACCTTTGCATGAGGAAAGTAAGGAAACGGGGCAACAATTCGTGGTGTCACGATATTGCGGGAATATTGGAAGGCCGCCGCGCCGGTATGAAGCCAGGCGGAATACATACATATATATCTTCGATTCCGCCCGCCAGCAAATAAAGGAAGATTGGGATGGGGAAGGAACGTAGATGTGTGCCGTCAGTTTACCTTCGAAATCGAAGCGCGGCATGCGTGAAAATCCAAGCGCGAAAAGTGCCGGCAATTGGAGCGGAAACGAGGAAAGTGTAATAGTATTTTAGTATAACAAGAGCTATTTCGAATGCGAGTCATACTAATACGATTTTTTATAACGATCCAGATAAACGTTACGTGTAAAATTGAGGATATTATCGGGATATTATTGTAAAATGCCAATAATGGCGGTGATTGAAAAATGATGGAAATTTACTGCTATTAAAGTATTTTCAATAAATAATTAGCCAGATGCCATTCAACAATTTACGGCAACGAAAGAAGTTAATATATTAATAATGAAATCGAAGGGAATAAATGAATAATATGATTGACTTTATTACATTATGATACTTATATACCTTTTTATTACATTCTTTACGCGCGAAACTCTATCGCTTTTCTTCATAAAGAATAAAACAAAGGACTGACAAAAAATTTTACATTTTCGATATCTTATTGTTAGAGACAAGTTTTCGATGTCTCGACACTCGTAAAACTCTAAAGCTGGTTCAACTTTTGAAGTTTGTAGTTTATCTAATTTTCATATTCTGTCGTCGAGATTATTGGATTTTGGGATTTTACATCTTTCTTTGTATATAGAGCAACTTTATGTGTTATCTATTAATATTATGATCGAATAAATTTGTAGCAAAACTTTATCACATTCCGATTTCAATTCAACGTTAGTTTATTGATTCGCATAGCATATCGCAAGCAAACACGCTTTGTGAAAACTCCAATATACGCAAATCTGAATACAACGATAGAGACTGACATGCCTTCAAAGATTCTCCCTTCTCCCGGCTTATTTGCTTGGCAGTCGAAGTACTCGATTATCTGTAGCCGGATAGTCGTTCAACGAGGGTCGTAAGAGGCATAAAACGGTATTACCTTCCGGGAAATCTACGATAAAACGGACAAAAAGAAGGAAAAAGGACCGACAGGGAGCGGGTGAGCTCGGAGGGTAGGACAGGAAGAGGGCGGGATGAAAGTAATTTCCGGGTTGAAAGAAGCCGACTTCAGAGTAAAAACATAATCAGAGGGATGGTCTTAAGTCTTTTAGAGAAAGAGAAAGAGAGAGAGAGAGAGAGAGAGAGAGAGAGAGAGAGAGAGAGTGAAAAAGATAGACAGATTGATGGATTATATGCCCAATAAATCAAATTCGTAGCATATTCGCTGAGAAAAATGTACAATCGAATCTGTTAGTTTAATCCGATACGTATCCTTATATAGAAGATACATGAAAATAATATAAATGTACGAGTATAAAATGCACTCAAGAAATTATCACTTTTTTATCCCTTTTAAATTGTTCATGTTAACTATATATTAGAGAAAATTAATAAAATTAATAAAAAATAAGAGTTAATAAGAGTTTACATGTGCAGTATATAAATATTTATTAGTAAAATGTTACGTGAAAAACGTTTCCACTACATGTTTTCATTTTTTTCAATGCAATAATAAATGTAAAAGAAGATAAACGAGCAAACAATAGTTGCAAACGCTTGAATCATTTAGCAACATGTTCGTGAAAAAACACAAGTTAAATAAAAGCTTATTGCGATTACTTTATATTTCTTTTTATTGATTTATTCTCAGTGCCTTTATTTACATTTGATTATATTGTATTAGAAGATTTTAAATCTTTTATTTTTATAAAAAAAGGGATAAAACTAAAACATATACATAAAAATTACATGAAAGCAATTTTCACAAAATAACAAAATGTATAGACTTCATCCACTCTTCGTAGAATTTTACACAACTTAAAATGCAATGTTTAGTTTTAATTGGCGATATAGCGTTTATTGTTCGCAAAACAGCTTGAAACATGTTGCCACGCAACATTACTGCCTGTCAGTGGCAGACAACCTCGCACATTTGAACAAGATATCCCAAACTAGAACTGCAGTGGCAACGGTCACTTGCATTGCCATGCGACGGTATGAATGCGATGCATCCTTGGCTCGCGATCCGCTCGGCGTCATAAATTCCGTTTCTCGATTCCGTTATCTTCGCAGCTGCAAGCTCGGAAGATAGTCGTCCTCGCGATCGACAAAAGAACCGGAGAGTATTTCTTAACCTTATATCCCCTTTGCTTTATAGCTTATTCGTGAACTTGCAGATTTGATCGAGTTGGCGTAGATTTATCGTATTTTCCAAATAAAGTCGACAGAATCACTCAGTTTCAAAGCAACTTTTAGTAATTAAAATCATTTAATGCTATTCGATTCGATCTCTTTTTATCCTTTAAGGTATTTTACGATTTACTTTCCAAAGAGTTCACAGGCTGTTTATTTGAAATGGGATATAATGGAAAAGCGATTAATCTCTTTCGCGTCGGCGTATTAATTAACAAATACCGAAATTTTCCTCTCAGCACGCTCGATTATGCTGTCCAACAGAATGCGTAATATAAAATTTGCATTTAGTGGACTATATACTACATTAAAACATATGACTTGGCACCGTTTCTGAACAATATTCGGTGCGCACCTCGCAACGCAGCGTTAGCATGACCCACTCGAAGGCATTCGTTATAATTAGCGTCATGAGCACACCTCGTTGTCCACAAACCGCAGCGGGCGAATTACTCTAATGTCTCAGCCGAAATCGTACATACGGTTGTGTTGCATAATGTCGACTACGGTGGCATTGCATACGGAAAATGCAAAATCGACTACAACAACTACGTTATAATTCAAACGCGTGCGTTGCATGGTCATCAGGAAGTTAATAATCGTAAAATTTATTACTGTCTGGAACTCGAAATGCCAAGGAAATAATAGCAAGGTCATTTCTAACTCATATCTTGTATTTTGTCTAAAAGACTGTACAACAAATGAATAAGTTATGTATTTACTCTTTTATTGTCTGTACATGTATTTATCTCAAGTTCCATTACAATTGATTCGATTGCATCGTTTAATTGGATGCTATTGTGAGAACAATGTGACTCGATACACCGCCAAATAATGCAGGATAGTACATATCATTCGAAACAGTTATAATTATTATCGTCATTTACATCAAGCCCTAAAAGATACATATTGCTACTATTAAAGTGTCTTTATTACAGCTAATGCAATCTAATACTATTCATATTGTTAGCTGACCATCAATAACAACGAATTTATGAACTATGAAATTAATAATACTGAATATACCTACTATACAATTATATGAATATACAATAAAAATTTCTTTTAATCATTATTTGATTATTAAATTATTTGATTCTTTCTTGAGAGATTATTAATCAATACTAGAAATTTAAAATGCCTATTACGGTCGAAGCTGGATCTTCGTTGCTTTAAATAATTCAATCTTGAATTACTAATGTATACTATATATATGTATACTTGCATATATACCATATTGTAGTCTTTTTCGGTGGTCTAATAACTTAGGACGCTCATACGGAATACAAGAGATTCGGGTTCAAGTCCCGGCCGAGGTAATATTTTTCGCAATAAATTTATTAACAGTTTTAATATATTAACATCTTTATAATATATGATGCTTGATGGTAGCATCAAATTATTAAATTGCTTGTCAATTTAATTC
>NW_017296418.1:180189-180470 GCF_001594075.2 Trachymyrmex cornetzi | reverse complement strand
AAAAAATTTTCGACGTCGGACTTAGAAAATTTTCAGTGATAGAGTTCAAATGTCAAAATATCTCGAAAACCGTTGGCCCAATCGCTTTGTCACCTAATACTTTTCGTTAGAGCTCGTCGAGAACTGCCCAGTACGCCCATTAGATCTCCTGAGTACTCTCAAAAAATTTTCGATGACCTTTCCCAAGTAGCATATCTCGAAAACCGTTCACCCAATCGCTTAGTCACCTGATACTTTTCTTTAGAGCTCGTCGAGAACTGCCCAGTACGCCGATCAAAACT
>NW_017296418.1:162988-179484 GCF_001594075.2 Trachymyrmex cornetzi | reverse complement strand
GAAATGAAGCTATTGGGCCGCTCAGAACTATTGGATCTCGATTTTCGATGAGAAGTTAGCACCCCATTTTTAAAAAATTGTTTAAAAATACTTATTAAGCGGAACTCTTGTTATAAATTATATAGAACTCTTTGTCTCGTCAAAAAGAAACGGGAACTCTATTCAGAATTCCTGAGTACTATAGTTGGGGTGCTAACTTCACATACCCGTATATATGCAAGTACATATATAGTGTATATTAGTAATTCAAGATTGAATTATTTAAAGCATCGAAGATCCAGCTTCGACCGTAATAGGTATTTTAAAATTCTAGTATTGATTGTGTTTCTCACATATACGGTCTAAAATAAAGATATTGTTTGAGTATTAATATTTTCTAAAAAAAAAAAAGTTAAATTTATAATATCATTAAATTAAGCCGCGAATTAAACTTATATATTTTAACCCTCCGTCTGCAATCTGTTTTTTTACTGTTTTAGGTTTTTAAAAATGTGGAAAATTTTAATATTAAATAATTTTTTTTAACAAGATATTTTATGAGGAAATCCAGACTCCGCTCTTTTTTTTATTTCGAGGAAATTTTAGAGTGAAATTCGCTTGTACCAAAAAAGACTAAGATTACAAACTAGAAGGGTTAATATTGAATTAGAATAGCAATATGTGAATGCACATTTATACTTATTTGTATAATTACATACATAATTTGTCGAAATTTGTATAACAATAACAGTATCTATTTTTTAAAAATTAATAATAAATGGGTCAAGAATACTGCCAAGTATTCTCGACGGAAGTGCTTTACGGAGTTGATGAAATAAGTGAACGGAACAACGGAAGGAAAGCTCTACCTACGTACGGCAAACGCTGTGCAAGATACGATAACATGAAAGAAAAGGTAAAAAGGGTAGGGGACGCAGTCTGGATATGAAATATGCGCGAGAAGTCCGAGCAAACACGATCGCAAAGCTTCCAACCTTTCGCCGAGAATCTCCATCTTTCCTCCACCTGACCTTCTTCCATCTAGGCGCGCCCCATGCAAGATTCTACCTCGTAGAAATGATGGCAGCTCGTTTGCCCGTGGAAACGGCGATTCTTTTCGGTCACGAGAGCTTTCCTCCTGACCCTCAGTAAGGCGTAAGCTCGCGGACAAGCAGCTTCACATTCAATATCATCTTTCTACCGCCGTGCAATCTCATATCACAGCCAGCAATTTCAAAATCTAACCCCTTAAGCCACGGCATACATTCCCTCGGCAAATTGCCATCAACGTTTTATACATGACTATATAGGCTGTCTCGTCCCGAATAAACAACCGTAATTTGTACTGTGATATTTAGAAACGACGACGAATATTGACAGAACTATAATAGATACATATGTAGGCAAACTAAAAAACGAGGCGATATTTTTCATCTCAATCGACGTTTCCTTATACAACAATGATTCGATTCATCAATTATCGTTCGAGATATAAAGTTTATCGTTTAATTTATCTGTCTCACTAACCCGGAAATTAAATCTTTAATTACTTTATCCAAGTAATGTACTTGGATTTAATTGATAAATCAGTCTTTATCTCGTTGCTCAGACTAAATGCTTGCAGCATAATTAGTCACGACCTAGATTTCACACCAGTGCGTAGGTATCATACGTCTTCCTTATTAAAATTATGCACAGGCGCAGATAAACCGTATCAGGCATTATTGATTGCAAACTGAACGAACAGCAAATTCATATTAATACGCGATATGCTCGGGATCAAGGACGCGATCAAGAATATTCTTGTCGGCTAAATGGCTTCGTTAATTTTCGACAACTGAAACTTGGTCGTCTTTTCTTCACGCGCCGCGCGAAATTTCGCCGTTCGTTAGTTTAATTAACGAATTTATCGTCCATCCCCTCCACCTCCCCCTCCCCCTGACAGGGCAACATTCTTCCAATCGATAAGTTTCTACTAATTGAAATCGTGCTTGCATTTCTGTAATCTAGCGTATAGTTTCTAATTGGAGGGATAAGGCCACGAATTATAGATCTGTTCGTCCGTTTATTTTGTGCGATACCATTCGATCAGATAATGTCGAAAATGGTAATCGATAAAATATGCATAGCATATAGATTTTCACATTGTTAAATGAATATTATAACTAAATGTATTGCCATTTTTTAAGCTAAATTTATTTTATTTTATTTTTTTACAGAATAATTAAAAAGCTGCTCAAAGAAGTTAAAATTGTAAAGTTGCAAAATTTTGCATACGACGAATCTGGATAATAATTAATAATCTCATTTTTGTGCTCTCTCTTTCTCTCTCTCTCTCTCTCTCTCTCTCTCTCTCTCTCTCTCTCTCTGAAAAGATAGATGTATTTAGTCTTTTATAAGAAAATTGGAGCGAAAATATAAGTGAAAATAAAAATAAGTTTGTAATATATCGCTTTTTCATTAGTGAAAGAACTATATTACTATTTATATAACTATGTTAATAAAATTCCTTTTTTATAAATTCGTAAATTCATTTAACCTTTTCAAAAATCAACTTAAACTTATTGATCATTAAATTTATTTGTAAACTTATTCATCTAAATTATTCATTTTTCTCTTTTCTTTTCTCACTTAAATTTGTTTTTTGATCAATCATTAAATCGATGTAGCAATTTTTTGGCCATATTATAAAAGCAAATAAAGTATAGTACTGATTTACACACTTTACCGACGCGGAAAATAATATTGTTCATACGTCGCGAAGTGGTAAGATAGAAAAGACACTCGTTTAGGCCGATAACATACGATCCCTCCAATTTTCGTGGCTTGGAACGACTTCTCGAGAGTCAGAAGTATATTCACGGTCGATCGAGCGACTGTAAACTCGTAGGGCGAAGGAACGTCGTTTTCCTGAAAAAGGGAGAGAACATCGACGAGTCTGGATGTCAGCGGAGTGGTAACGGCGAAAGAAGACGAGCCAATCGATAGCTTCGACAAACGAGAAACGACGACCCGACAAAATATTGACTCATACTACTTGGCAATGCGGTGTTCGCGAAATTTCCGTAACCGAAATCCTCTATTTTAGCGTTAGCATTGCGTTGAACAGTTAGAAGCAGATCTCTATATTTAAATTTGCAAATATAAATATCTTCTTTACATACATTTTGTTTCTTGAAACGAAATGGACTAAACGATAACACATGGCATACAAGATAGAATAAAGATAACTTGCAAATGAAAAATTTACGAATATGAAAAGATAATGAAAGCGCGAGAAAACATAAACCTTTGAAATTTAAAAACTATGAAGCAAAATATAACTAAAAAATTGTAATTAAGCGAATACAATATTATACAAGGTATCTCGAAATTTTATGAATGTGCAAAAATATTACGATAAAAGATGTTGTATATATTCTAAATGAATCTACTGAGAGTATATAAAAAGACATGTACAAATATCTTTTTTTAACAGTATTTTTTTTTCAAAATAATTTTAAAGTAATTTATAAATAATATTTGCTATATTCAATACTCAATTTGTAAAATAATCTTCTAAGTTTTTCAAATATCGTATAAAATATGATAAAATAGAAAATATGATATAATTAATATAAATATCACGTAAAAGAAATATAAAGTATCAAGTACTGTTACCTTATCTTCGAGAAAAGCTCGAAACTTACTGCTTCACATTTTTGAAATATCTTATCATCCCGTGGTAGAATACGGAAGCGCCGTCAGGAACAGAGCAAACGAGCCTGGCTTCGGAGATAAAGATAAGGACTTGATGAGGAGGAGGGTGGAATTCGGTATCGTTGCGTGGAGCATACATCGCCGCCGTTTCCACTTCCGGCATACAGTTCATTCTGTTACGCTTTATCACGACTTACGACGGTCTCGCTACAAAATTATTTTTTCAGGGCACCGTTGTTGCCGCACAAAGCATACAATACTCTCGTGTTAGTCGTGTTTTATCCTGGCGCGCTAGAGCTCACTCCGCGAAATATACCTTCGAAAGATATGGTTGTAATCTTACGGAAGTGTTGGAAATGAATCTTTTAAGAAAGAAAAACGCTAGACATTTATTAACGAAGTAATATTAACGTTACTGACTCGTATATAGAGAGTTAAAAATATAGCTATAAAACGAAAAAAGCTATAAAAGTGTCTCTGCTATTTTAATGTCAATAGTTACAGTATCTAGTGAATAAAACATTTTGTATGGTTTAGACAATGATAATCATAATAATATTAATAAATTACGATATTAATATATTCCGTTCAAACTAGAATCGTGTTGCTTTTAGAACATTCCATATAGCTACTACTCAGAAATTCTCGCGGCATGACTGCACCGGAAGTTCTCAAGTGCCGAAGTTAGCAGACGTAACGGCTATGACATTGCATCGAAACATTATGCTTTCCATCCCTTTCTGCAATAATTAATTTAAAAAAATGACCTTATTGAAAAATATATTTTTTTTCTAACACCTCCTCGGCATGATGGGAAAGCATCCAGTCGAAGGATTTGGATAAACGTTTGTATCTAGATAGCTAGAGAGGGGCTTCTGTCGGGGAGAGGAGGAAGCTCAAGGTCACTGAAACGCGACAGAATTGCGCGTACCTGGTTCCCGTCTCACCCTGTCTTCCAAAAGTACCCCTCCTTCCCCTGCCACACCCTCCCCTGCCGCCATATTGATCGGCGCCCCTACACTTCGCAGCAACCCCTACTGCGTCTCGGCCACCCCTGCAGCCGTTACCGCGACGTTGCCGCGTCTTTTTCCTCTGACAATTTTCTGCGTTCTGACATTCAAACATGTTGACAGATTGGGTGACATAAATCTTATAAAAAATTGATTAACGTCAAAATTGAGGACCATTTATATCACTACCGAATTTTTCTAAGATCGTATTGTTTGTTCGATGTATGACTTAGTACTGTATTTTGTGTCATATAATTTTGCAATTAATAGTAGTTAATTACAGTGTCCACACTTACAGTGTTTAATAAAATTTGTATTTGAAAAAGATAAAAAGGAAAATTTTTATTTAGTGTAAACAGAGTGCTAATTCAACATTTTTCTTCTTGAAAAGGATTTTCAGATTCTATTGGTTCAGTTATCGATTAAAGTATAGCATTAAATGCTTTTTAAGTTAAAATGTCTTCTAGATAAGTTAAATATCACGTTAAAGAATATTTCTGTGCATTTTATCCCGAGGCTCTCGTTCACTCTTGCATTCAAGGGTTGATAAGCAAATGCTATTTCTTCACCGTCGCGATAGTTCTTTCAAAAAACAAAATCTGCCAAGAATACATATATTACAATGTTTTCCTCTTTTGTGCATACAAACACCATGTCTTATTTTTTTTGCATTTTTTAACTCTACAATGATTTACCTTCTCCACGGCTGGGATGAATTTATTTTATTGGATATAATAAGATAAATGACTCTCTTAACAATAGTAAATTAATAAAAATATTTAATTTTTCTTCTCATTTTTTAATAGAAATAATAGAAATAATATTAAATATGACGTTTCGAAAAAAACATCACGCTTGTGCATTCTAAAGTCAAAGGTACGCAACAGCCATGCATTCGGCCCTTTCTTTTCTTCTCAACCCTATTACCCTCCCACGCGTCATCTTTTATCTTCCACTCTCTTTCCTGTTTGTACTTTCTAAGAAAATGTGATAGGAGGATAGGGAAGGAAAAGGATCGATGCCTTCCCAAGCACACTACGTGCAACGGCCGGTAATATCGCTTTCTCACCCTTTATAGCCTCGGAAACCCTCGCAGCTATCCCCTTTTGACATTAGTTGCAAAGCGAGCTATTCTACAAAATCCCAACAATAGCACATCCGTGATTCTCGATCGCTTTTTTGCGACTGCGATTTGTACCTTCTTCTCGTTACAAGAGCTTGCGGAGATACCGCCAATTACTTAATCTCTTCCCCTCGAACACAATAGTTCTCTTTATCGAGTCCTTTTGTCGCAGGGATTTGTTTTCCGTATTCGAAATCGATTCTAGTGGCGGCTATTTAAATAACTAACAATACAATTTAATAGTACTGCTTTTTAGCAGACGTATAAAAGTTACTAACAATAGAACTAAATTGTTCAAGGATTTATTACGCACTATATAAATTCGTACTTGATTTATATATTCATTGACAATACGTTCCACGTGTTCCACTTGAACATCGTAAATTAATTTTTAATTTTTTATTTTGAAAACAGAATGTTGAAACTGACATTTAGCAATTGTAAGAGGACGCAAAAATGTCAGCAGGTATTTAAATACACGTCACTGAAATTAAACGCATTCAAACAAATGACAATGTAAAACATTAATATTTATATTGCGCGTCTTGTTTATTTTGTAACTCGCGCTTTACAGACGTAATTAATTACAAACAATATCTTATTCTTTGGGTAATAATTATACGAATTTAATAAAATTTTTTATCTCGATGTATAGCGACAAAGTTAATTAATATAAAAGCAAAATTTAAGTTATCTTTGCTTACTGTTGCTTATGAGCTATTTAACAACAAATACTATTGTACTATTCCTTCAATGCTGGTTAAAATTCAAACACGTGGACACGAAGAGACGATTGATAGTACACAGATTACTATCAGATTAATTCGTGGCATCGATGCACTTCAGTGCAGAGGAGAAATAAAAAAAAGATAAGCCACGGTGTGTCCCGATTAATTTCGACCTATCGATGAGATTTGATCTCGGATTTCCGGACCAAATTCTCGGTCTCCGAAAGGTTAGAGGTTGCCGAAAGGTCGCGAGGCGTAGCTATATTTAATCGTTATGTAATTTCCAAGAGAAATTTAAGAAATTTAAGTTGATACTGGATGACGAAAGCAGATAATCGCGGGGCTATAAAAAAGTGAATGCTATAGTCTCTGTAACTTTTTTCGAGAAACTAATCAAAATTCAATGATTGTATAATGTCTGCGACGTTAAAATACGCTAAAGAAAACTTTATGACAGCTCCCAATAATTAATGACATTGCTATACACAATATACAGAACGAATAAAAATTTATTTTTAAATTCGTTTTAAATTATTTTTAGAAAATGTTACATGTTATATAAAAACTGTATAAAGTTACCTTTGTATAAGCATTTTTTCCCTTAAATATAGACATAAAATTATTTGAAAATAACGTACAGAACATTATATCTTGCAAAGTATATGATTAATTATTAAATTGTTATATTAAAAAAAAATTTGCGCACTAATTATTTCGCCGACCGCCATTGCTCCATTTTTACCTTTCTTTTAGGTCTGGAAATAATTCTTTATTCACACATAATTCTTCAACGTATAAATTAGCTTCTAAAATTCAATAATCTCCATTTTGATTTGCATTTACATTCAAACTATCGTGGTTTCTTAGATACTTTGCCACTATCAATAATAGAGTAGGTACCGTATTCAATAATGGTTATTCAAAGTCCGAGTAACTGCCGGAAACAGAAACTACTTTACGTTGCTACCCATACTCAAGTCCTCTCACAACTATCTAGAAGACCGAAACTCCGAATCTATAGAACTGTCGTCGGACTTGTGACCTGTGCAGAGACTCGCCTGACGAAGAGAGATGAAGGGCGCTCGAGAATTAGCAAGTAAAAATACTAAGAGAGATATTTGTGGACCAGTAAAGCGAGATGGTAGCAATCAAACGGAAAGTTGGAAGGACTCGTAGTTTGACTGCTATCAAAAAGAGGTACTTTGCATACAAAAGATCATTTAGCAACATTGAAAGATCGCAAGTCATTATTACATTTTCAAGTCATTGTATCAGTTTAGAGATACAAATGGCAAGATGTTTTTAAGAAGTTTTCAACTGCAAAATTACAACCAGGGTGAAATGAAACGCCTGTTGTATCTCCTACTACAAGTACTAACTGACAAATTGGATCAATACCGTGATTTTGAGGGAACAATAACTACTAGGCAGCTAAATACAACAAAAGTGGGGCATCGACTTTAATAACCGGCCGTTAACAAAGTTTGACGTATTGTTGGGATTTCGTGAAGTATAGAAATTGAGGAGGCCACGCGTATGGAGGTTAAGGGTCGCCGAGAAGTTTCTGGGAATGCGGCATGGAATTTCGCGATCATTATTTTCAAATTCGCTAAGGATCCGGCGTACGCTACGACTTAGAGAAGTTCTATTTGCGCATTAAAAGCGTAAAGATTCTCGCAATTCTGAATGCGCGAAGCATCTTTACAGAAAAGATTAGTACGGCAATTTCGTGTACCTACACTGAAAGAAAAGATTGGTTGCTGCAATAAATCAGATGGTTAAATATGGCATAGCAGTTTTAATTGGTTGCAATAGCCAATCTTTGGTTGCTGCAGCCAATTGTTGGTTGTGTTAGCCTATCCGCAATGTCAGTATAGGATTTCGATTGGTTAACGCACACTCTAAATTTCCTACAGTGAAATCTCACTCTAAGAAAGTGAAAATGCAACCACCCTTGAAAAAAAAGTAAAAATATTTCACTTCTTGAAAAAAGAGTGACGATCTTCGCTCTTTTTAGAGTGAATTTTCATTTCAAAAAAGTAAGTGAAATCTCATTCCAAAAAAGTAAGATTTCACTCTAAAAAGAGTGAAGATCGTCACTTTTTGTTTTTCAAGAAGTGAAATATTTTCACTTTTTTTCAAGGGTGGTTGTATCTTCACTCTCTTGAAGTGAGATTTCACTGCAAGAAATTTAGAGTGCAACCAAAAATTGGTTGCTACAGCCAATTAAAAATGCTATGCCATATTTAACCATCTAATTTGCTGCAGCAACCAATCTTTTCTTTCAGTGTGCATGATGAGAAATTGACGAATCGTTGCTATTATTTGCAAATTTTCAAAGATGTTTTTCGTTCGGGTCAGTGCAGAAGAAACAACGCAAGTACCATAGGCCAATTTCTTTTGTCGATACCTGCACTTTCTCGTGTACGATTTCTCCGATAAAGCCACATAACGCGCCGATACGTCAAGCGCAAAGATTAATTGAGGCCAACATTGCAGACGCATCGACGTTGCGGGTACCGCGTCCGTTTTAACGCGGATACGGGTGCGAAAGATCTATCGTGCCTTTCTAACCAGAATTAATCGAAATATAATGGATGATATCGATTCTTATAATAATAAGCGGGTCGATAAGATACGTTGAGTAGTGAGAAAACAATTGAAAAAGTAACAATAGAATTCGTGATTATTCAATATCATTAGTTTGATTCAATAATTTTAAAGTTTTTGTAAAACAGAAAGTATTTATTAAAAATTTTATTTTTTCTGCTACCAAAAAGAGAAAAAAGGAATAGTTCTCTTATATTACTTATTACGATTGTATCGGTTTATCAGCAATAAAAATGATTAAAACAAAACATAAAGCAGCACCGTCAAATTGTTAAACAAGAATTATATTTCACGCACAACGAAAGTAGGATAATATTCTTTTATATATATTAATAATTGCATTCTTCTTTTATTTAACGCCAATGTGCAGGTATTCAAAGCAAAAACATGCCGATTAATCGCAATATTACGCTTGTTCTCGTTTTAATCAAATACGTGAAATTTAATTCTATGCTGTCGGGTCTTCGATTCGATTAACTCGAAAAACACGCGGGTCGACGACGGATTAAATTCCCAGTTTCGATTACTATATACTACAATTATGCTTTTAATGTGATGGAAATTTTAGCTCAACTACGTTGAACGGCACATGTATTAGCCCTGACGACGCATTGCATTTAATAAATCATCTAGATTGATCGGGTGCGCGCAATTTTGTGATGCGTCACGACGATAGGATGTCTTTCGACATCGAAGTAAGCTTCGGAGGACTTGTTTCCAGAAAGATTTTCGGGCCGTGAAGCTTCGGTCCACGAGACTATTCCGACGCCGGACATACCGTTACTAGCCCGTGAGTACGTAGAAATGTCCAGCGTCTCCTTTGAAAAATCGTCCATAGAGTGGAACCTTCGCCTCGAGTAATTCCCGTGATGAATGTACTACGGTAGATTCAACAATAGCCAACCGAAGCACATTGCCAACCTCCTTCAAATTACGTTCTTGTCAACTCTGAGCCATCGGTCGTTTTCGAAAATATCTCGTTGTTGCAAAAGATTATTTTACGTGTAAGGAACGTTTATCCGAATCCAGCTGCGATAAATATTCTTGCTCAAATTGACAAAAAAAGAGATGGAAGTGTACTCAAATTATTTTAACGTACTTGAAATAAATTAAAAATTAAAAAAGCTGATTAGGAAGGGAACTATAGTCGCATTCCGTTTCTAAATGCGTAAAGAAGTTCTTGACTCGGTATAGAAGCCCCGAATGCCTTGCGTACTTTAATTCTACTCACGGTCACAAAAAAATCTATAACATACTGCACAACGTGGGAAACGAAATTCTCCGTCTCATAAAGCATTCCTCGCTCGCATGCCACGGAAGAGAAGGACATCGTGGCAAGGAGGAGGAAACGGCAGGGGTATGAGTGGGTGGACATTTCCTTGACGTCAAAGGTTTTCCAGCCAAGGTTTTCCAGCCCGGCCGCGCGGTTTTCCAGTCACGAACGTCAGTGTGGGAAAAGGCATTACGCGTCGAGAACGAGACGGCGCGGCGGAAGGAAACGATATCTCGCTGCACGTCTAGCGGTGAGAGCTCAACGAGAAATTGCAAAAGCCATCCACGAATCGAGTATATGTAGATATCGAACAAGTAATTAAATCGTCACCCTAGGCTTGTATAACAGTGTGTAAACGTTTCTAATCTTGCCTTAGTGAAGTGGAAATCTGCGCGAGACAAATTTCGAATAATATGGGATTACAAGTATGATGGAGAAAAATGATTTTTCATTTTCTTCTCATCTTGTATATCTCGACTTTCTTCCTTATTCTTTCTATATATATGGAGAAATTGGTTTTGCTGAAGTGTCTAAAAATTTAGCTAGATACAGATCTGAAAATAATTTTGTTAGATCATCAAAACAATTACGTAGGAAATTCAAGCATGATGAGCAACCTTATAAAAAAATGTTAACATTCTAGCAATCAGTTTATGCGTCCCATATAATTATTTTGATAATTCAATAAAATTATTTTCAGATCTATATCTGGCTAAATTTTTAGATACTTGAACAAACTAGTTTTTCCATGTATAAACAGATATAGATAAGTTCCCATTACCTAAAATCGTCCCGTTTGCTGAACATGAATCGTAACATTTTGTATAAATCAAGATGGATTTCACAATATGAGGCAATTCTCGAAACAGGAAACTGGCGTTGCAGTCATCAATACACCTGCACTATCGCAGTTTCGCTTGGAATATGCGCGACAGTGTACTGTCATTTTTGTTTACCTATCGAGATTCAACGCAATACGTAACAATAAATAACACAAAGAGAGCAATAGACGGATTAATCCGACTATCGATATTCGTTCGTTGTAACGGGCCGCGTAATAAATTCGCAGTTCACGCGTGCGATGGGACATTTTATGCGGGTATTTGTAATTCATAAACGGAAATGCCACGGGGGCCGCGAGCAACGGATAGTCGATTACCTCAGGTATAGGTACTACATTGTTACGCTACGCTTTTACCTTTACCGCTGACCTTTAACAGCCTGAAATGTCCGTTACATCGATCGCGGAATCCCTACAGCACGTGCAAATAAAATAAGTCCTTTGGGTGGAGATAATGATCCTCTTCGGCAAAGAAACGTAGCGAAAGAATCATTATTCCCTTCTAAGCGAATTTTTAGCAAGCAATTCCGCATGTCGTTCCAATAACTTTGTTAATTTACATAGCGTTAATACATTTACATTTTAATGCTATGGTAAATAGATTCGTATACGATTATGTCAAGATATTTTCTTAACATTTCAAGTGTAACTATGTCAACGCTTTCTTGATAATATAGGCTTTCCTAATTTTTAGGAACTATATATATAAAAAAGAATCATATAGATATTTCTTTAAATAATTAACAAAAAAAATTTACTTATCGGGGAAGCCTGCAAAAAATATATAATATAATAAACGCAAAATAATATCGAAACTTAAATACAGAAATCCGAATAAATTATGTAAGAATTCCAGGGGAAAATATGTATTATAAATATAAAAAGAAGAGAAGCACTCTTTTATATAAAGAATGCCATATATGTGCAGTGCCTGGCATTTCATCTCACGCTTCAATCTATTTTTAATGTATTACTGCGCCACTACCCTGCACGTTATAGTCTTCCCATTGAACACAATATTCTTCAATGAATACACGTCAGACGATCTATGATCTATTCTAGACAAGCAACAGCTAAAATATTTATTCACTTGTGTATTTTGCGGAATGGAGCACGGATTACGTCGAACGGAATACATCACATGATTTCGAAGAATCTAAATATGTGCTAATATGCGGCAAACGTATATTGTCTTTAAATCGATTCGCACGATACGAATTGCTTAAATTAATCACGAATCATTTCCGCCGTGCAAACGTATTTATTCATAATGCAACATCGTTATCAGCGCTGCAGTGCCACGGGCTATCGCGGTACTGTTTTTCGAATCTCACATTTAGTTAAAAATAATTACATTAAGATCCGCGCGCATCGGGCGTACTTGGATCGATAACGCAAACTATTTCCGTCCCATTCCAGTTCCCGCTCTCATCCCCGTTCTCCTCATTCCCTTAAAACTGCAGCCCCGTTATGTAACGAGCGAAGTGAAAAAAGACGAGGGAGAGAGAGAAGAAAATACACAAGCCTGGAAACAATTCTATTCCGACGGTGTTTCTGAAAGAGGTGCGCCACGAAATCAGGAACTACGCTTCTTCTTAACAACATTTCTTGCTTATCTCTGCTGGGGTTGCGCGGAAATAGCGTTGCCACGGCAAAACATTTTCCAGCAGAGGCATTCAATTTTTTCGCCGCCGCGTTGCTGCCCTTTTCCTTCGAGCTGGTACAATCATCACAAGGCTTCCCCTCTCGAAATATTCAACTCGAGAGTAGTCACTTGACTTTTTTACGTGAACGATCACTAGCATGTAAAAACAACCCAATTAAAAATTCAAGATCATTATTATTGATGATATTGTGGCGACTCGCCACTAGAGGTCCACGGGACTCACTCGGTTCGCGTAAGCACCGCGCCGCGCGAATTCCCTTTAAATAGAATCATTCTGGATTCATTCCAGGCGTCTAAGGCAAGTCCCACACTATATCGCCTTACTGACGAGTCTAGTAATGTGGGGCCAGGACGAAACGCTGCGGCCGACCACAAAGCTTCGAGTCAGGCCTGCTTAGTGGACATTTCCACAATATTATTAGTTGTTTTCCAACTGTTGTTTATTAGTACTTGAAAAATTGTGGACATAAATTTAACTCTTACCGTATCATTTGTACAGTTTGATGCCTCATCCATACTATCAAGGGTCACTAGAATCTCTTCGTTTTTTACCTCTTCAAAATAATTCAAAAAATCTCTAAAAATTCACCAACATACTTTCAACTTTCTAGAATAAATATTGACTCTTTATTTTGGAAAATAATAAAATGTAGTATATATAATTTATAATTACCGAAAGACTCAAAGGAACTCGCATGAACAAGAGTCGCTCGGTCACTAGTTACCCATATTGGTACGATAAGGGTTAATCACAATTTTATGAAGAAAATAAGTAGAAATCGAACAGATATTAAGTGGAATATTTACGTTACACAATAATCACGTTAAATAACTTATTATAACAATTTTTTCTAAAAAATCAAGATCTCGATTAATAACGCTTTTTTACTGCGAACTTTTGGTGCATATTTAAAAGTTCGTAAAGAATAATTAATAAAAAAGGAAGAAAATATATTAAAGAATATTTTCCATATTTTTTTGTTGCTAGGATGTAAAAACACTTTTCCACCTTCCCAGGTGACTATTCCCGAGTTAAGATCCATAATTTGTTGCAGATACCAGGTTAATTACAAAATTTATATGTTTATGTTTCTGCGATGATGCGATAACAATCTTTTTTCCAGTATTCATAGAAATTTACATACTAATGACATCGAATCTTTTTGATATAATCATTTAAACTTAAATCAAATTCTGCAAGCACGAATATTTATTTTTTTTTACAAACGAGGAAATGTTTATTTGTAATATAAGTTGTAAAATAATATTTTAACTGTAATTACTGACTGAATTATTACAGCAGTTAATCCACAAGGGATGATGAAAGTTTTACAAATAAAAGTGATACCAGCTTAAAATTTTTAATATGAGCACATAATTAAAAAGTTCGTTAACGTTAATGTTTTTAAAAATTCGTCAATGTTTTTGCACGCGGATTGAACTGGAAATTATCACACGGTGATAATCCATCCATCATTGAAGCATGGGAATGTTCCAGTCAGACGTATAACATTATACTAAACATACACGAGGCACGTCTCGGCGCATTATGTAAATACGTGTAATAACATTACCTAAGTGCACACGTTTACGTTTCGAGTGCGCGCTAGTCAAGTTGTCCCTATTGCATAGTTTGCGTGGTGGTTCACGATGCAATTCACTTTTCGCGATTATCCGTCGAATAGCGTATTACAGTTTTGTGTGCGCGTCACAGATATAGTTTTATTTACATGACAATATGCTCGCTCCGGTACATACAGTGCTGTCGACATGGATAAAATATTTTTTCCCGAATTGTTCCTGTGCATATATACTTTTTTTTTTGTTACATTCTTGGACCGCTAAAAATAGTCACTAAAAAGCGGCCTTTACCTATTCGAAGTTCGTGGTCTACTTCTACGCTAGTCACGCCTCCCTTCCGCGAAGCATTAATCGCAGGCCGCCGACTATCGCTGGAAATGCATCCGCGTACTTTAACATTTCGCCTCGGTCGCGTGCGGCCGTGGCGCACATTTAGGCAGAAAAACGATAAAGCGTATTTTTGCGATCGCTCAAACACGAAAGCAACGCGCACTGCGGTACCTAGGAAGAGAGAAATTGCGAGAACTTGCAATTTTCTAATTATATGAAAATACATTTTTAACAAATTGTAATAATATCCAGATTCTACCAACGTGACACATTTTTTTTCCATTTGTTCAAATTGTTATAAATGTCACGAATGGGATGGACATCAAACTATCAAAAATGGCAAAGAAAATTATTAATCTATTTGTAAAAATCGTTTTATTTTGGTCTATCTTGATAAAATTTTGTATTGGCAACATAAAAAGTTACACAAAATGGGTAAATTTAATAGTATATTTTATCATTTTTGTGCCAGTTTTAAATTGGTTCGCTATTTTTATATATACATGGCAGTGACTTCGCACTCCAATATATTTAATAATATTTTCAAAAAATATTTTCCATTTCCTTTTACAATTGCAATCTCATATTTAAAGTTTCTGACATAAAATGCTTCTCCCAATTTAATAGGAAGCGTTTATGTTATTTATTTAGTATTCAATTTCTCTTATTATGTCTCAATCTTTTTCAATATATATTTCGTTTAACTTTGGTAAATTCAGATATTGTTCGTCAAAGCACCGCTGTATGTTGCATTGATTCGAAGGTTACCAGTGAATGTAGGTCGATTCTCAGGTTCTAACTTGGACCGTGTAGCCAAAACGAGCCAATCTCCACCCTTCCAACCTGGAACGGAGACAAAGAAAGAGTGGGTAGGGACGAGGAGATAGCAGAGGCGAGAGGTTGCATGCATGGATGAGCGCGAGGTGGTTGAAAATGGTGTCGGTGGTAGTGGTGGATATGCGGCAAAGGTAAAGGTCAGATAAAGCGAATGCTATCGACTGCTTTGTTCGCGGAAACGCTTTACTGGCTCCTATTGTGTTCTCTTGATTATTATGTTCGTTCCCAACATTTGCTGTTGTATCTTCTAACATTTTCATCAGGAATGTTTATTTCATCATTACCATTAATGCTGGCTATTAGTTATACTGTATTACTATTTCTGATTACTATTTCTATACTTTACGCTATTACTATTTCCAGGGAATGGAAAGTTACTTTTTAAAAGTAACAAGTTACAGTTACTCGTTACCGAGTAGAAAAAGTAACAAGTTACCGTTACTAGTTACCGATTTTTAAAAGTAACTCGTTACAGTTACCGTTACTTGAGAAAGTAACTTTTCGTTACTTTTCCGTTACTTTTTTTTAAATCGACGACCAACAATCATAGCGGATGAGCCTAGAGGCTTCTTTAATCTCAAGCGCATTGTAAAAAATTGTGTAAAATTATAACTATTATGCTGGATAATTTTGAGATCCACTATAATATTGTAAACGTCCACACATTTGTAAATTTGCAATATGCAAATAAAAATAATTTCTTGGTTTGGAACTAAGCAGATTGTGGAAGTACAATTACAATGTGTATATGTGTAGCTACAAGAACGATAATATGAGGATATATTTCGCATTATATATTATTATACATTTAACAACAAT
>NW_017296418.1:158312-162847 GCF_001594075.2 Trachymyrmex cornetzi | reverse complement strand
GTCGTATCGTGTCCAATCATGTGCAAAGTAACGATAAACGTAACTGTAAAATTCGTTACCGTTACCAAAAAAATGTAACTTCGTTACCGTTAGAGTTACCAAAGAAAAAAAGTAACGCAGTTACTAGTAAAGTTACCAAAAAAGTAACTTGTAACTGTAACTTCGTTACAAGTAACGAGTTACTTCCATTCCCTGACTATTTCTGATTTAATAACTCTTTGTTAATGCTACACGGAGAGAATTTTCTCTTAGAACTTAGCCTGAAAATCATGATAATAGTGGGACAACATAGTATTTCAAAGAATTGTATATGAGTTTGATTTACTAATATGTGTCATAATAAGATATGTAATATATTTTATTAATTTTACTAAAGGGTATAGTAAAATTTCAACATTTTAAAATATGTTACGCAGTTTATGATTCTTTATTATTTTAAAAGAATAGATATTAAGTAGTCATGAATATACAAAATAGCTTATACCTTTTTTACCATACAGCATGATATTTTTAATCTGATTTAGTCGCTTATAATTTTACCATGTAACATAGTAATTGATCGACTGTTTCGATATTTATCGGTTATTTTCGTTGTCGAATCACTCGAGTGTGTCTCTAACTACGGTAGAACTTACTCACTTCAAAACATTTTACAATCTGCATTATAATTTTTACTACATCATTTATGAAAAGTCTCTTGTATATTTCAAAATATCTATCGTTACTGACAATATTTCATTATTGTCAAGATGTCCCAAGCTTATTACCAAACATGATGAAATTTGTAATGAATTTTGCGGTAAAAAATAACGAAAAATTCTGTCCGTGTATTATTGTAATTTGTTGACTTTTTTAAAAGAATTCTTTTTAAACAATTTACTTGAAAATTTATGTTTTTTTAATATTGTTGAATTTTTTATAAAAAGATGTATTATTTTTATTAATACTTTTGAGGTTTCCACGGTGTTTTCTTCAAAGAAGCTACATGGATTATCTCCTTGTCTTGATACATCATTAAATGCCAATGTTTCATAACCATTGTATTTCATCAGAATAAGAAACAACCTAATACTATTAGTTTTATTCTATTTTTAACTTTTAACGTTATTATATTGTTAAACTTATTTTTAACTTTTAACGTTATTATTATTGTTTATTTATATATCAATCTCTAAAAATAAAAAATTTAATACTTTTGACCGATATTTCGAACATACTTTGTTACGATGAAAACTTCGAAAAAAAGATTTAAAAATTCCATTGCATATACGGGCTGGAAAAAGAAGGATGAAAGGCAGAGTGGGAAATATGCGAATGGAATGGAAATAAAGAAAAAAACGTTAAAATATACAGATAGGAAGATTTGCAACACGCTTCGTAGGCCGCTCAAACGCGCCGTTTTCACGCGAAAGAGACGGGTTGGAAGATGCGATGGATATAGGGGTGTGCTTGATAAGAGGGGTGATACGGGGTTAATCGCCGCGTTCACACTCACCGCACATCAAAGCCGCTCGACTAAATCATACACCCCTGCTTGCATGTCTCTATCTCTCTTTCTCCCTTCTTCCCTCTCACTCTCTCCTTCTCCTCTTGTGCACGATCCGGAAAAGAGAAAATCGATGAACAGTGAAATTCGACGCGGGCTGCCGAGTGTCGCCGGGGCGGAACGCTGAACGCGAAGAACGGATTTATGATACGGCAAGTGCCCACATCGCGATATTCTCGTTTGGTCAGGTGAGCGTGACGGCTCCATGTTGAAAGTAGCTGCTAGTGACATCATTTTGTTATTTAAATTTACTGTTTCATATATGCACACCGAACGAGTCATAAAATTTTCCGTTTTCATATCAAGTTTTTTTTTTTATTGTATCTAAATATTTACTTTCGAAATTTATCATTGCATATCCATTATAATGAGATTTACTGCTGTTCCAAATTTTTCTCCTAAATGATAATTATATATTCTGATAAACGGGATCTACATTAAAAAAGAATCAGCTCTTTCAACGATCCTGTCGAATCGTTCATTAAAATAAAGCGCGTTTGTTAAAACTACGACATTTACATCGCAAAGAAATCGTAATCGGGAACGGTCGTTAGAGCTTAACGATCGATGCGGTTGGCTATGTCAACACGAAACTAATCGGCATAGTCGGAGAGCCGGCGGTTATCCCGGGAATCCTGCAGGATCGGTTATCCCCGGCGCTCCTGCGGTTGAATGTAACGACCTTGCCTCGAACGTCAGCTTCAAACAATTTCGTAATTTAAAGCACGACGTTGCTTACAATTACAATAATTCAAACTTCCTGTCTCGTTAAAACTTTCCTATATAAAAAATTGTATATGAAAGAATCAATTAAAAAATATATTTTGCAAAGAGAATTGCAAAAATATTTCTTACTTAACACATCATGCATGTATCAACATTTAATCTTTTGTTATACGAGTATTTATATTATCGCGCTCAAAGTATTTCCTCTCAGATTATTTAGGTGCAAAAGGATTTAAGCATCTGTGTAGAATCTCCCTTAACAATATCGTATTTCTATGCAAACAATATTACCGCTGATGAAACAATTTTCACAATTGTTTCATAATTAGAAGAACTCGTTTGTAATCGTCCTCCAACGCTGCCGCAACATTTTAGATTCGCTGCAATTAGTAGCAGTTCACGGTCGCGCTTCTAAAACGAGTTATTTTCGAAAATCGAGCAACGGCAGGAAATTCAGGAGATTCTCAAGCATACTCGAGGGTGCAGTTCTCCTTCTGCGGATTGCACACGCAACTTGGAGTGCGCAAGATTCTTCGAGTATCCGACACCGCATCTCGATACGTAAAATTAACGACCGTCGAGCGTCGTCGAATAATGACTCGTCAACTTAATTAAATTTAAACTCCCTCAGCTGTGCGATGCGTCGAAGTAGTTTTCGAGTGGGTTCGATCACTGACGTCTTCTCAGGAGAGAGGAATTAATGCCCAGGTACAAGCCTTACTCGAGATTCCTAACTCGAGAGCCTTTAATTGCTTTTCGCTTGTAGCACGTTGTATTTCCGTCAATATATCCATAAATCGCGACGCTTTTGACTTTCCATCGCGCGAGTCACGCGACGAAACATTCAAAAAAAAATCCGCGGTCATCCCGCCGTGACAAATTTTCACGATTTATTATATAAATATATAAACAATCGGTGTCAGTTTCGTCGCGTCCGTCGTGTCGCGGTTATTTGGTTATAGATACATGAAAAAACCGTAGTGCTTGGCACACAGCACCAACATTGGAGAACGCTTTCCCGATGACGAAGAGGGTTGAGAGGGTCATCCCTCGTTACGCTCAACATCACCGTTGAAAAAGATTTTCCACGGCCTTAATAGGAGTACAAACGTTTGGAGTACACCACCGCTGCTAGGAAGGATGATTCGCTTGCATCCTTAAAGCCACTAAAGGCTCGGCGGCAACCATAGAGTGAGGGTTGCTCGACATTGTTTGTTAGGTTTCCCACTTGGAGAAACTCGACCATCGTGCGGAAAAAAAATATAATGTCGTGCAACTTTGCGCGCACTTTCCGTGTGACCGTCGACAAGTCGTGTTTTATGGCATATATTATAGCAAATAATGGTAATGATAATAATTTATAATCTCTCGCAAAGAGATAATGGTTATTGTTTGTTACCAAGTTAGCTACTCTGAGAAACAGGATTGCCGTTAACTTTGTGAAAGAAAAAAATCTTACCGCGGAATACGGCATTGCAACTTTGCGAACTTTCAGCAAACTAATGACAAACATTTTATGCGCGAGTGAACTGTAACAGTAACGATAACAATCCGCGTCTTCGTAAAAGGATGGTTGATTGTACTACACTGTGTGAGAAATTTTATTTTATTTAAAATGTCATAATTTTTCCCCGGCATTGCCGATAAATATTTATTGATAAATCATTATTCAGCCTTGTTAAATCTTTTATCAACTTGTTTGATAAAATGGTAATTTCTCTTTTGTAATGCAGAATTGTAATATTAAAATACAAAGATTAGAAATATTAATTACAGATATTAGAAATATTATAGTGATTTTAGAAGAAACATAATTATTACGTTTAATTATCGCGAGATAATTAAAAGATCTTACTATAAATATGAATGTTCTGTTAGTATTTAATTAATGTTTTTAAATTTTAATATGCAATTTATTAATTCCAATAAGAATGACACAAATTTGTACTGCTTGATTTCCGAATATATTGCGAAGTTGAATTCTATACACGAATATACAGTACGTGCAAAAAGTATTTGTATAGGAGAAATATCTTTTAAAAAAACTTTATAAACTCCCGAAGTTTTTTAAACAAGTAAACATTAATCAGTAATTTATTGACAAAGTATGAAATAGGCTGTATATTTTTTAAATTATTTAATTTAGAAAGATTTATAATAATTAACATAAAAATCTTTCAATGCCTATTAGAGCCGACACAGGATATAATGTGTAACAATCAATTTATTAATAATTAAAAATTTCATTAAAAATTTATTAATA
>NW_017296418.1:147009-157775 GCF_001594075.2 Trachymyrmex cornetzi | reverse complement strand
TTACACATTATATCCTGTGTCGGCTCTAATAGGCATTGAAAGATTTTTATGCAGATTATTTCTAGAGAGCCTTTATCTTTTATCTATTGTCTATGATAATTAAGATATATTATCTTAAAAATATAATTGAGAAATTTAGCTTCTAAAATCAAGACATTCGAAATATTTTTATTATTTTATTTTAAGACAGAACGTATTTATTGTATAAAATTGCTAATTAAGGTTTATTTTGTACAAATAAGACTTTTTTATGAAAATTGTTCTTTACGAATAGATCTTACATTCACTATAATTTTTATACCTTAAAATATTCTCTCTAGCTTTTGATGGTAACGTTAAAAGAAAACTGATGCTCAGAGACAGCTTGTGAAGGAGAACCTCATTTTATTCTATGCAGTGCAATATGTCAGAATTATATGTTATATTCATGTCAGAGGTTTTTAACAGTTGGCCCATTTCGCTAGAAATGTCTTTTCGAATAAAATACGTTTTAAGAGTGATTCATTGTTGCCCGCGGACACGTACGCGGTACACACATACACCTATATGCACCTCGGGGAGCTTTTGTCGATCTCACGAAGAACGAAGTTGCGACTGGATATACGTGCGAGACATTCTCAAGGAAGTCAGACCGCCGCGGCTTTTGCCGGCTGAAAGTTGCAAATCCTTGGCGGACTTTGCACAATGGGCGCGCGCAAGTTCGTTCGCGCGCAATAAAAAATGGACCACCGCGATTTCGCGCGTGAATTATCCCGCTGTGAGCAAATTGAAACTGCCGGCACGACTTCCGAATATATATCGCGAAGTTGAGTTCGTTTGTTATGCGGAGGCTCTTGCGCCCACAGGAGTGGAGTCGAACTGCGCGCGAAATACTCAGGCTATGGAATTAAGCGCTCGAGCACGCGCATAACGCGGAGAAGAGAACGAGAACGAGAAATATTGAGTGACTTTGATCAATTTGCCGGCTTTGCGGTATCGAAATATTCACTTTTATGCCTCATTCGTCCGATTCTACCAATATAGAATATAGTTAAAGAGTGAATGGCAAATTCGTTCAAATAGAATTTTAATTGAATAATTATGAAAATAATGTTTGTCTCTGGCAGAATTATTTTTATTTCCGATCCATTTTGAGATCATGGCGTGATTCAGACGATTTTTATCTCTTAATCAAACAGGAAGCTTTTTATTCCACATTCACGTGCACGTTAAATTTTTTAATTTATTTTCAATCAGTTTGTATATTTTTACTCACTTATTTTTGTAAGAAATCCGCTTATTTTAGCTATTGGATTATGTTACAACAAAAAGTTTACGAATATATATACACACACACACACATATATATATATATATATATATATATATATATATATATATATATATATATATATATATATATATATATATATATATATATATATATATATATATATATATATATATATATATATATATATATATATATATATATATATATATATATATATATATATATATATATATATATATATATATATATATATATATATATATAATTAACGTTTTTATAATATAATATATAATAGAAATACAGCTCGATACGAGTCTAAAAGTAATTTTGTTGAACCATCAAAATATTTAGGGTAACTTCGGCAAATACGCCGCACTGGGATTTATGCCGCAGAAGTCTGAAAAAATAGGAGGAGTGAGGGTAATTTTCCCGCAACTACTCTGTTACAAGCCTTTATGTTATATTAGTATTGTGTTATGATTTTTCAATTTCTTACTGTTAATATTAATAAAATTATTGTGAGTTCAATCGATTTGTCACTGTAATAAGTAACGTCATCATAAATTAAAGTCTACATAAAATGATTATTGTAGGGCGTATAAAAGACTTAGTGGTTATTTCGTGATACATACGTGTAGTGGAATAGTAAAGCATGTTGTATAGCAAAATACAAGTGCTTTGCTTTCATATTCTTTGTTTTGTTTGTTGTCTTGTATATCCCACCGGTTTGGGATATACGGCATTTTTGGTGAACGGAATTTATGCTCAAAACATACAAAGTGCACAGATTGAATTCAGTGCACTAAATACAATAAACGCATTATATGAAATATGTATCTCATGTCACAACACTTGTAATATATGTAGGAAGATTGTAATTATTATTTATTATTTCATGTCATATTTGCCATTCTTATTCCTTAATAAAATTTTAAAAACATATTTTATAAGTTATTGTGTCATTTTACGTCTTATTTATATATGCATTATTTGTAAATTTTTCATGAACCGTACATATCTCCTTCTCCCCCTATGAGTAGCCATATAACCCACCCCTATGGGATATACGGCAAACATGCAAGCGTTTCAAAAAGTTTATTTTTTAATATGAAAAATAAATATTTCGGATTTCTAATATTTTTTTCATAGTAGTAGACAGTACAAAGTTTTTACTGATATAGTTCGTTTACTTTAAATATAGTAAATAATACTTAATAAATTAAGTTTTTGATAAGTGCGGCGTATATATCGGAGTTACCCTATGTAGAAAGCTCAAGCATGATGGGCAATACTTCACAAAATTTTAACATTCTAGCAACCAGCTTTAATAAACGTTCTACATAATTATTTTGATAATCCAATAAAATTATTTTCAGATTTATATCTAGCTAAATTTTTAAATACTTTAGCAAAACCGTTCTTTCCATATAGTGTACATTTCTCGCTTTTTTTAACACTAAAAGTTACTACTTAAAAAGTCAGAGAGACTATATTTTTTTAAATACAAATCCTCCAATACCAGTGAAAAAATCGTAGTACGATCTCCGACAAAGTTCACAAACTACGAAAGATATTAAAAATAACGTATGTATATACATAGAAATAACGATTTTGCTGAAATATCTAAAAAATCAACTAGAGATACAGATCTAATAATAATTTTATTGGACCAAAATAACTGTAGAAAAGTCAAGTATAATATACAATGTTGCAAAAGTTTTGACATTTTATCGACCATTTTGAATGTTCTACACAATTATTTTTATAAAAATTATTTTTAGATGAAAAAATTATCTTCATCTAGCTATTTTTTAGATATTTTAATAAAACCATTTTTCCCGTGTATTTTTCAATAATTTTAACAGTTTTGTTATTCGTATTTCAATTCTTTGTAAAAGATATTGATAGTAATAACTGTCAGAGTTCTTAATTCGCATCTTGACAGGACGAAAGATATCAAATATCACGTTGTCGATATACGGCGGTTGGAGAATAGGAAGCCGAGTATTCCCCATCCAATCATTGGTCACACCAGTTTCCTCGTCTCGTACTATCGACCACAGATTAAATCATCCCATTACCAGACCGCTGCGGTTCTCCTTACATTATATTCTGGAGTCGTCGCTGGAATTCTCATTCCCCTCGCCTGCCAATCGGTTTCTGGAAGACATAACTGCACTCGTTTTTCCAACGCAATCCATCTGCAATGGAATCTCGAGTTTAGATCAGCCTCCCTATTCCAGATTCTTCATTTCCAGCCAACTGGACTTGATTGTAAAATTTGGTCACTCATATCTTTAGAACGCAATTATCAGTATTACATTATTTAAACATAGAGAGCGCAGTTCCATTCTGTTTTTTTTTTAATCAAATTAATCAATCCTATAATAAAGTAATATGTTTGTTCATGCTTTTGCAAAAATGTATATCGGATTTATCGTCTTTTTTATCATACCGTGTCAATCTATTTAAAGTGATCGATGAATACCATTACTAGCTTTCTATTTCCTCTATGCAAGTTGCAATACGCGACTAAGATAGATCTACTAAGGAGACAAGTCGGCTATTCGTGTTCCATTTTTGAAGTATCATCGGTAGTTTTAATAAGAATCCATTCGTCATTTATTTGCCAAATAAACTTCGTGACTGGCACGTATCACGTATTTATCTTGTCGTTAGTTTGCATCTTATAAATCAAAACCAGACGACTGTATATTAACCACATCTTGCATCCAGCTCGTCTCTCTTTCGCGACAGTTCTGAGTTTTTATACGGCAATAAGAAAGTTTTGAGAGGAATCTTTATGGAACAAGTTTCATGGTGAGATCGCTAAAGTTTCCCGAGCATTCAATGTCTCCTTGCATGTATCTCTGCACCTCTCTTCATATTAATCTATTTCAAATTCGAAAACGAATAAATTTTGATCCTTCGTGTGATCCTTTTCGTTCCACATAAAATGTTGAACCGCGCGGCCAAAAAATGATGGCTTCATTATACTATTTTTTTTCCAGATGCCAGCATCCTGAAACATACCATTGGCTGCCAGACGGCATGGCAATTTAAATTACATTTATTCGTCTCTTGACTTAAACTTTGTGTCCTTATACTACGAATTCATGAGAGAGACTCGTACTCTTTTCTTTGTTCTTTCCGCCATCTGCCAAATCCTTCGCAATTCTGTTTAATTCAAATGTAAATTACAATTTCGCGCGCGTATCTTGATCTCGTGCAATAAAAAATATTGATGAACGTTGATTAATGTGAAGATATTTAGCATAATATTTACGTTGTGCAAAGATTTAGAAAATGAAAATTATTGTTAATTTGTTGCCAAGATGACCACTAGCAGTCCGAAAAATCTAGGATCTCTCTCTCTCTCTCTCTCTCTCTCTCTCTCTCTCTCTCTCTCTCTCTCTCTCTCTCTCTCCATCATGAAAATTCTTTATATCGAATATTAATCGATGTGTCACTCAGCGAAGGGATCTCGTCAAATCATTGGATCGGTTATCCTCCACTGAACGTGGTGATAACGCGATCATTTTTCGCGATTTTCGAAAGCTCCTAAAGTCCGCAAAAATAAAAACGGATATTACATGTCATATGCATGATCGATTCTTCGATTGTTCGATATAATATCGAGGTCATGTCAAGATTCAGAAATTCGCTTAATATTTATAGAAGCATATTTATTATCGCGATGGACAGTGATAATTAAGAAGAACTCGCTTGCGTTGCGAAAATAATTATAGAAATTACTTGTAGTTAAATATCGCGAGTATCATATAATTCAAATTATTTACCGTATTTGCTTAAATTAATTTAAAAAATTATGATTTAGCTTATTATTTTATTGTTGTCTTGCACTGAAGCTCTGCTTATTTTTTGCGCGTTGAACATTTCTCTTGAAAATTTTGCAGAGTAAACGAGGCCAAATCTGACTACCGTGTATCTTTAATCGCATCGATATCCAGTAAAAAAGAATAACATGCATGAAAAAATTTTGTATTTATTTTTTAAGTAATATAATAAATATAATAAAGCACGCGCGTAATGTTAAGGGTGTCGTGTAAAGTCTGTGTAGAAGTACGCGCAACGAATTATTCATAGATATTGAATATAAAAAAAACTGAAAATACTTAAATATATTTAGCAAATATAAATATAATTGAGTTTAAAAATATTTATACGATAAAAAGAAAAATAAACGTAAAGTGATATTTAAGTTCAGAAGATCTAGCTCAAAGATGCCACATGAGAGAACAGTGATTATTCCTGCTCTATCCAAGCCAACCGCGAAATCCTCCCTCTCTACATCAAAGTCTGCTTCACGCCCACTTTCCTTCCAGTCCGTATCCTTGTTATGCCTCGTAGACATTCACTAGAAGACCCACGCTCTTACGCCTGACAAGCTAGCAGAGTATACCTCCGCATCCTGTCAGAGCATCATGCCACACGACTATCCATTGAGAAATGCGTTTGGCTAAAACATAAGCAAAAATACTAAAATAAAAGCGGAAAACTAAATCGACATAGTTTCGCCATTATATTACGTTTTGAGATTATATTAATTTACGGCAAAGAAATTTGAATCTGGAAGATAGTTATATATTAATATCTTTTGTACTTCTTTCTATAAATAGATTCTTTCAAATAGTAGAAAATATAATAAGTTAAATCCAATTTGCTTTTTACCGTTGTTTCGTAATAGAATCGAAAATAACTTCTATTTGCAGTGAAACTTAGTTTTGAGAAATCAAAGGTATCTATAAAACTCTGCCTAGCTGGTCCCCCTACTTAACCATCTTAATGAATAAATCTTAATGAATAAATTATATAATAATGCGCTATTTATGCGCTTTCAAAATCCGCAAGAAAAAATTTTTGCGCTTATTTCTGCCAACTAGGCAAAACTCCCTCTCTTGACACGCGACTTGAGAAAATATTAATTTACAGTTTGATCAATTATGCGACGTAAAAATTTAATATACCTATATATGTATAATTCGAATTGAATATCTGTCATATATGCTACATAGTATTATAACACCAAATTGCTAATTTTTAATGACTGAATGCACGAGTATTCTCTCTGAGAATTATTGCATGCTTTAACACACTAAAAAAAGGTCTGGTAATAAGTATCAGATGTTGAAATAACTTCAATCAAATATTCGATTAATGTGATCAAAAATAATTTTACGTTTCTAAAAGTCGATTATATTATTATGTGTTTGATAATATTTCCTAAATATTTAGGAAAATTATTTTTACTCACATTAACTGAATATTTGGTTGAAATTATTTCACTCGACATAGCTATTAGTAGATTCATTTCTATATGCAGTAGATCTAAAATATCGTGAATGTTCGTAATGACATAAAATGAGCATCTGATATCACAGTGGGAAGCTGAAGAGGAGGAATAAAACGAGCAGGGAAAACGAGAGATGACTTCCGTGACACTGTTAAACGTCGTGGCGCGACTCATAAATTCCTTTAATTAAAACTTCATATCTCGCATCTGCATAAAGAGAGGAGAGCCTACGGATCTCCCGCTGTCCTCACTGTTCATTCATATTAACATGCTGCCGCATGCGAAACGCGCTGTGTTCCGCCTCTCAGGGACCGAGATAAACTAAAGATCGCCGCGGTTTGTTTCTTGAGTGTCTCATGATTCTGTACAGTTTGTTTAGGGTATCTAATTTGATTGTGTGACACTTGATAATATGGATTTGCAACGAGGGGGGAGGGGGAGGAGACTTGTAATGTAAAAGGGTCACGTATCCAATAAACCAGTTATTCCCAAAACAATTGAAATTGATAGTACTGATTGAACTGGTTAATGGATAGTTAATAATTCATCAGTAACATCAATACGGACAAAACAGAAAATTAATAGGCTCGATGTGATTAAATTTATATGTGCTCTGTCAACGCATTATAAATATACAGTGCATTGTTTGCGAGAAAAAACGAGAAAAAAGTAATAATAATCGGACGTAATTAGTACAAAATTTTGGTCGATAGCAGTGTCGAGATCGGAACATTTATACGTATTTCCGTAAAATTATTTATAGTTCGGGACAGCAGACGCACAGGTCAACATGAATGCATGCGTCATGTTTCATAAATTAAATTCTGATTGTGAGTGGCAACCGACATCTGACATGAAACAATGTTGTCTGTAATTACACTGCAAACACGAGCAGCATCGGTACTGTCGATTATCAACTGAATAAAATCATTTAATGCGCGAATTAAAATGTCGACGAACTCTACATGTGTGCTCGATATTTATACGTGATAACTCGTGATAACTAAATAATTTAAATTTTATGTGCTTAAACAGAAGTATTAACTCAATTAAAATTACAGCTAAGTGATTATTCTTTGTCATTTTAGATTCTTTACAGACATTAAAAAAAATAAAAAATTAATGAAATTTTAATTAACTTCATTTAAACGGAATCATGTTATGTTAATTATTTATGGGGATAAGTAGTGAAATGTAACAGCCTGCAAATTGTAAACAATATTTGTATCCGTAAATGTGGCTAATATAAATTGTTGCAATAATTTGGTTAGTAAGTATAAAAACACTTTTTATATTTTTAATCGTAACAATTATTAAGAGATACTTGAAATAAAATGGAAATATAAAATAAAAGTAGAACCTTTTATTTTTCTTTCTCTCATTTTTTTAAAAATAAAAATATAAATACAAATAAAATATTGTAAAATGGAAATACAAATAAAAAATTATTTTTAAACTATTTTTAAATTATATATACATTGATGTACATGAAAATATCGAGCGTGAAATAAATTCCGCGAAATACAGTTTACTTTACTAAAAAGCTAATATTTCGGCCTTGTCTCGTGCTTTTAGAAAAAGGAGAAAAGTTTTGATCTTGAGAGCGCATCCAAAGTGCAAGCTGCATTATTTATGCGATTGATATCACCGAACATGCATCGGCAACAAAGTACATTAAAAAGACAAAAGAAACGTGCCATCGGTTGTTCCTCGCATTGAACGGCCCTGTACGGCGGAAACACGCGTATTTGATATCCCTCGAACATACTTTCTCACTTATTGCGAAGAGCTTTTCGCTGATATTGTCGCGCGTTTTATTGGTGCTCGACGTGGTACGATTCGCAAAATGCTGACGCACTCGACTACAAAATCGCGCTCGGACTATTAGTGTACGTAATGTGATGCGAGCGCAAACAGAAATGTGCACAATCGTCGGCTGATCACACAGCATTAACCATTACCTATGCAGAGAATTCGCCTAGAGAACCGCTGGAAGTATTAATAGGTATACGTGCGTCGAATCGACAACTGCATTATGCAGAGCAAAACGCTGCCGTTGAATTAAGTAATTCAATTTAATTCTCAGGATGTAATGTTTTTTCTCGTCGTTAAGGATAATATCTGGTGAACCGCAATATTAGTTTTCTTGATTATAACATTCACGAAGGAGAGGAAAAAAAATTTTATACTCTAATCCTAGGCTCTCGTAATGAATAAAATTAGAAAGTAAAATATTTTTAATGAAGAAATTATTCATTAAAGCATGAAAAATAAAGAATGTATTTTGCTGGGAAAAAAGAAATACGATCTCACATCTGAAATTCCATCGTGAAAATAAAGCACCTTGGCTGGCATTTGTAGTGTTTAATAACTCACGGTTTTTGGACTGACGCACCAGCGGTAAGCAGACACTGTGATGTTGTCGGCAGTTAAAGCAACACGTAGCCGCATAATCGTATGCAGATACATGAACGGTCGTATACTCATCTACCGAGCTCCATTCGTACTCTACATGCAAATCGTGCACTAGTAGCAAAGCCGTCGGCGGTAGTTGGTAGCGTATGATCGAGCGAGTAACTCGCCTTTGTATTGATGCGGTAACATTTCCTATACTAATTCGACCACGAACGATTCCTTTGATAAACTCGTCCCTGCCTGATCGCATCGTAATTATTACCGCAAATTTGTTGAACGCAACGTTTACGTAGGTTAATTTATCTCACACCCACGTGTGAACATTTTGTAATTCACAGTACGGTATATTCGGAGGCGTTACGAGACACTGAGTAGATACGTTCCAGCGTAGGGCGCAAAATTTGCACTGAGAGAAAAGATTTTGTTATAGGAACAAATCAAGGGAAAGTAAATGTGATATTTGTTAAAAAAACAATCGATTTGTTACGGTTGCAAATTAATTCATCAATGCAACAAATAATCTATAGTATCGCTAGCAAATAAGAGGCTCATATATACTCGTATATAAAAGTCGTAGACGGTTGCAGGGTCTCAAATCGTAAGAAATTGACTAATTCTACTCAAGTATTCTCCCTATATTTGACTGTGCTTTGTCGGTTTTCTACAACTTAAGACTCCACGATCATCTACGAATTTTATGTAAACGAGCTAAATCTATCCAAAAGATAGGTTAGATTCTATATAGTTTGTTTCTGTTACTAATAATATAGCAGACTAGCAGCAATCAAAACAACATAATTTGTTGTTACATATTTACCGATCACCGATTAAAGGTACTGGTGGCTTGCTAAATTAATAAAATCCTTTCTCTCAGTGTGTGAAGGAGCACAAAATTTTAATAGGCAGCGCTACTCTTGTAGGTACATATAAAGCTCTATATCTTACTTGATATTTTAAATGAATTAGCTAAAAGCGGTTTTCTGGAAATCTTTTTAAATTTAGCGGTAACGTTACAGATCTTGTTAACTGTGCCAATGTCTGTGGCAGCTACAGTAGCATCTTTCTCCAAATTAAAAATAATGAAGAATTATCTGAGAAATGCAATAACACAGACGCGGTCACGCAATTTAGTTATGATATCAACTCAAAAAGAATTGGTGAACAGTTTTGATTATGTAGTCAATCTTGTCAGTCCTACAAACTGAAGACGTAATCAGAATATTTTCAAAAAATAAAGCCAGAAAATGTAATAAGTATGTTGCATTAAGCGTCAAATATATTATTACAAATGAAAATATGAAATTTATTGTATTCGTATTCCTGTGTTATGCAAATTGGTGGAAATTTCTTTTTTTTTTTTAGTTGTTGATTCGTTGCAATTGACGGGTGCTTCAGAGACTTAGCAATCCTTGTGATGGGGCGCAAAAGCAAATTCCAGCGTAGGGCGCGAAAGATGGTCGTAACGCCTCCGGGTATATTTCTTCAGAGACGCGTATTGAACGATGATTATACCAGGTATGTAAATATGAAACCGGAATTTTTTAATAGAAAATATACGTTTATTGCATGAAAATGATAAAAAATATTTTATTCGAAGTATTGCCTATCGCTAGCTACATTTTTCCCACCTGTCTAACAATTTGTGTATGCCACGCCAAAAAAATTGTTGTTCTTTTGAGCCAAACCAATCATCGAGCCATTTTCGTACATCTTCGTAAGAAGTGAAGCGCTGCTGAGCAAATGCGTGTCCCATCGATGCAAATA
>NW_017296418.1:144919-145248 GCF_001594075.2 Trachymyrmex cornetzi | reverse complement strand
ATACAGATATCCGGTATTTCATGCGGACACCATTACCATTTGAATCCCAAGCATCAGGGCCCAAAGTCAGAAACTTCATATTTTTGCGGCAGAAATTAAAGCGCAAGTATTGTGAAAGTATAAGCGACCGATTCTGCTCGTGGCGAAGGATACTTTACTCTTGAGCCTGATAGGGATCGGGGGTAGTTTTCTAAGGAACAACGCGAGCACAAAACCTGAAATTTCATATTTTGACAGCACAAATTATGATGCTTGCATTGTGGAAGTAGCGACTGATTCTGCTCGTGGCAAAGAATACTTTACTCTTGAGCTTGATAGGGGTCAGGGGT
>NW_017296418.1:143773-144686 GCF_001594075.2 Trachymyrmex cornetzi | reverse complement strand
TGCTCGTGGTGAAGGGTACTTTACTCTTGAGCCTGATAGGGTTCGGGGGTAGTTTTCGAAGGAACAGTGCGAGCACAAAATTTGAAACTTCATATTTTGGCAGTACAAATTATAACGTTTTTATTGTGTTTGTAGCGATTGATTCTGCCCATGGCGAAGGGTACTTTGCTCTTGAACCTAATAGTGTTTAATTCAGTTAGGGGTTGGTTCTTGAGGAATGGATCAATATATTAACTTTTTTTTGATAGCACAAATTAGCACAAAATCAGTATTATTCAAATCTATTTTTATTTTTCTTTTTTTCTTTTTTTTTCTTGTGATTCTGCTAGCTTGATATTAAGCTGGCAGCGCCACACGTTTCTTCTAAACGACATATGGTACAAAATTGTTTTTTGTAGCACAAATTAGCACAAAATGAGCACTAAATAGTTCGAAAGGTCTTTTTCGATTGTGCTCATTTGGTCCTGCTAGCTTGACAGAGGTAAAATTCGACATGTTCAACGCTATTACAAACTATACTGTTGTATGAAACTTGTATTGTTGTGAGTTGAAAATCTTTGTCAGAATGTCAGAACAAGGAAATGGCGTCAATGACGCGGTCTGACGGCAACTACATTGACAGCTATGGCCATCTATATTGGTAAATTCCGATTTCATATTTACATATCTGGTAATATAATACCGCTTATTATACGAGGTGTGATCAAAAAGTATGGTGACTTTTTGAATTTCGCGCGCTCTGTACACTCTAATTTCAAAATTTTTTTTTTTGTTGTGTTGGTACACTCGTCACGATCATATGTTCACAGTTTTGACTATATAGCATGTGTTGTTTTTATGTGAGAGGCATAAAGGTTAGACTCGTGTTTGCGTGCTCGGCGATTTTTTGCTGTTGAAAATAATGGAGCAGAGA
>NW_017296418.1:111770-141806 GCF_001594075.2 Trachymyrmex cornetzi | reverse complement strand
TCGCTGGAGGAGCTCAAGGCAATACCCAAAAGTGCATTTCAGAAGTGTTTTGACGACTGGAAAAAGCGCTGGCACAAGTGCATTGTATCAGAGGGAGATTATTTTGAAGGGGATAACATAATTTTGGATGAATAAATGAATATTTTTTTATAAAAATGAAAAGTCACCTTACTTTTTGATCACACCTCGTACATAACGAGGATTATATTTCATATTTCGCCTTCTGCTTTCTTGAAGAAAAAACTCATTCTTGTTATTAAAAGTTATTGTAACTTTTGTCTTTATCAGTGATTCGACAAAAGTAGCAAAAAGAATCATTAACCATTTAAAATTTATAGGATAAAATAAAATAACTTGCTAATATTTCAGACAAGGTATTTTAGATAGGAAAAAATGGAAATTCTACTGAATTATAGTATGATACTGGATATTATCTGCAAAGACTGATAATATTCTTTTTATTCGGACAATGGATTGCCAGATCTCGATAAACGATAATTAAGAATGGGCTTAGACACAACGAGCAAGGCTGATATCTCTCCTTCCGGCCGTGTAATCATTTTTGGCAGCGAAAAGGGGACGGACGTAAAAACCGCTTTGGAATTGCGCCAACGATTTTCGCCGCATTGCCCCACCTGTTACCGTCTCCGCTGTGTTACACACACACACACACACATATATACTATTTCGCAACACCGGATATACGTCGCCGTGTTCGCGATCTTTTTATTTCCGGTGAAACCGAGACCGTAGTAATTTCTACTCCGTCGCGACGCTAAAGAAGCAAAAAGTTCTCAAGCGAGCTCATCGGGAAAATGCACTTCCAACGTAGCGGATATTGACAAGGACAATATTTCCAGGATATCCGTAAATCCGTCGTGTTAATAACGCCCCGTGTTTTCGTTGCGGCCGCTAACAAGGAAGGCCAACAAGGAAAGCTCGTGATAAGCTACAGCGACTTTCTCACCGATTCTTCGCAGTTAATTACGCGATTCAATTTCAGCAAGCTCCAAACTCAGCGGTATAGACTAAAAGAATCGACTGTAGTTGCACGCCATGAATTTTCGCCCTGCAGGGATCGTCTCTCGTAGAAGTAAACGTGTCTCCTGATAAAATGGTTTACGGATAATCTGGCCGCGTCGTAGTTCCTCGCCGAAGCGGCGTGAAATGTCGCGAGATGAGAATAAGGATGAAAACGTTGCTGCGAAATTACAGCATAACGCGCTTAAGAAAGCTATTTTCCCTGAGGAAAACCCGTTACGCGAAAAACGAGCTGCCCTAAACTCCGTTTACGGATGTTTTTCACGTGAGCGCGAGGAGTCCGAGCGACTACAATAAATACGACGCGACGTCGAGAAGTTATCGCAGTTATAAGACATTTTGCGGATTAAGTCGCGAATAGGGTCGTTATCTCCGCGTTAATCCGCAGGCAATTTCAGAGTCATTTAATACGCAATGTTATGCAGACCTACATCAACGTAGAATGTCGTAGAATATGCATTATAGTTGCGCTACGTAAACAGTTATTCCATACACGTTTGAATGAACATATTCGTAGCTTGTCTCATTAGCATAATTAGTCGAACCGTATTCTTTGTAACAAATATATCACTATAGGTATCATATTGTCACTGTTTTTCTGCATTACTTATATTACACTTCGTTGAAATTAGAACTGTTTAATATAATACGCTAAAAAGCTTGATGATGTAATTTAGCTTGCGAAATAAATAATTTGATTTACAAGATATTTTAGATAAGTATATTAAATGGAATGTTGTATATATATAAATATATATTTGTTTATATGCTCGGTTAACGTGTTAAAAATCTGACAATCGATATAATAAAAACGTCTTTTTAGCGATCCTTAAAGATTCGACTTTTCACATCATCGCAACTCATTTTCATAGAGTGAGAGCATATTTTAAAGGACTTCGTAACTATCAGAATTAAATCTTTAACGAGCCAACCGCTGAATGTAACAAACCAGCAATGTCGGTCCTTGGCGCGTCATAAAGCCCCGCGTCGACTGTCTGTTCTGAAGTGCATTTCTGAAGTGCATATTTGCTCGCAAACCGCGTCGCACTATTGCATATATATGTATATGCTGACAGCACATCTTATATTATAATACTTCTAGTATTTCTGTTCTCAAAGGGATGCAACTAAAAACGTAATATAAGGAGCGCGATCATTATTTTCGATGAAAAATGATTTCAATATTTCGCTGAAGCTGCACGGAAAAAATTTTCCTAGTATCTAATAATTTATAGCTAGATATGAATTTGAAAATAATTTTGTTGAATTATTAAAATAATCACGTAGGATGCTCACGCTGGTGGCTAGAATATCAAAATTTTTTGCGGTATTGCTCATTATACTTATATTTCCTAGATAATTATTTTGATGGTGTAAAAAAAATTATTTTTAAATCTGTATTTTATCTTCAGAAAAGAGAAAATATTCTTGTGCATACAAAAAGTATATTATATATTACAAATTTCTAATTATTCCTTGTGAGAATTATTTCCAATCTATATTTTACATTTCCCGAAATGGAAAATTATTCGAATAGTGAAGTTTCAACTAGTTCACTCAGGTATGAAATTTGAAACTTGTATTATAATACTCTGTATTATTCTACGATATATCTGATGTACATTTACATTACATATAAAACAAAATATTTGTATGATTACCAATACAGTTCAGATGTTAGAATCGAATAAGATTTAAAATAAAAGCAGAAATAATTCAGAGTGTAATGTGTGTATTCAGAGAAAATTCAAAGTATAATTTATATATATTTTTAGATACTGTCACTCGATCCAAGAGATTGGTATAAATTAATGGATTTTCGAGAGTTCGTGTTTTTGTTAAATTGGATATCAAATTTTGTAAAATCATAGTTGAAAATTCATGTAAAATGTCAAATAGGAGCTAAAGATGTCGAATCTACTGCGACATTTTGCACGTATGACCACTTAAAGTTTATATCATTTTTATTTATAAAATAGTGTTGTTTAATCAAGCGTTCAATGTGGAGTACGGCGAATTCTCAATTTGTATCGCATAAATTTTCGCAGTAATTTTTTGCAATAATTAACGAAAAATTCCTCCGGCACATTTGATCGTGATATTGGCTGGCATAGGAAAAGTGAAATTGGCATCATAAAATGAATGAAAAAGGATGGAGAAAAAACCGGAAAATAATAGAAAAAGGTAAAAAAATACGTAAAAGAGACGCGCAAGTTTGCGTTAATGGAACGTAAGCGTCAACGTGAACGAATAGGCGATCATGTGAGTCACAAACGCGTCGATGAAATTAATTGAAAACCAGTTTATTTATTGACTGTTCGTCGGCGCGATGCAAGTTTTTGGCAAACGTCGGCAGATCCGGCGCTATAGGCTCGAAGTGTAATTCGGTACAGGATTGAATGAGAGTAATTGCTTTCAGTCTCTCCACGCTCGTAATATCTTTTTGTATATATTTTCTCTACATCTATTCATGTACTAGAAATTTTGCACATAACACAAATAAGCGAAGAGGGTCATATTGAGATAAAGTAGATCTTGGTGCCTCATCTTTTTGTGAATTTTACAATTTTCAGTTCAAATGAACTACGTACCAATTATTTGTGAAATGATCTTGAAATAGTACTGGGATACGTAATATCACAAATTAAATTGACAATTAATTTAATATTAGAGTAAACTCTAGGAATATTATGACCATACGGAAATACGTAATATCACAAATTAAATTGACAATTAATTTAATATTAGAGTAAACTCTAGGAATATTATGGAATAGATGGCCATAGGTCATAATTTCTCCAATAATTGATAAATAATGCATTTTTATAGTGATTCTTAAAGATAATCAATATTTACAGTAGTTCATATGAGTAGGGGAGACTGGGGCTGGTTGTCGTACGGGGTTGATTGTCAAAATGCTTATAACTCAAACAAGGCACAGCAGAAAAATTTCTTTTTTTGACTGCAGATAGCTGATATATATTAATTTGTTGTATAAAATGGTTTGCACCACAAGCATTGTATATATTATTTATAGCAGGGTTGGTAAAGACTAATGTTTTTTTTTTAAGAATAAAACATTGTGTTTCTTCTTGAATATGTTTTTAATGCTTCAAATATGCTTTAAACAGTACTATAAAAAAAACATATTTAAAACATATTAAAAACATCAATTAAGCATGTTTTAAACTGTTTAAAACACGTTTAAAACATGTTTTTTACAAACCCTGATTTATAGCGATTTTTGAGAAAATGGAGTTGGTGAGTAAATTTTTATAATCACCTATTTTGTTGTCTAACAAGTCTTTGGCATTATTAATCGTAATATCCCTGTATTCATAGAAAATGACATATCTTAAAAGATCTTTGCTACAATTAAGTAATCATTATTCTGACTAAATTTGTGAATACAATCTCTTTTATTAAAAATGGCTATGTGGGGTAGATTGACCAAAATGAGACGAGGTTAAGTGACAATTAATTTTAATATCTTTAGAGGACACATTTTTAGAGAATATACTTACAAATATATTATATTTCATATACCATATGGTAGATATATATTTTTTTCATTTTTCATATAGAAACTATGGTACAAAAACAAATTAAGTAGGTATTTTATGATTAAAATAACTATTTTATTTACATTAGTACTATAATTACTATTATTTCTCAAAATATAGAACTGATATTAAAATAAAAATTGTGTTTTTTATATGTGTTGTCCATAACAAATATGCTACTGCCAATCCTAGAACGTGTGACAGTTAACCTTGAACACGGGATTAATTGTCATATTTTCGCAGCTTCATTTAAAATTAAATAACTTATTTTTATGATATGATGAATTCACGAGTAATATTTTTTTTAATACCTAAAGGATGTAGGTATATTGTAACGTATATAATATTTCAAAATCAGGCATCCACTTTTTTCTAAAAATCAATAATTGGAAACTGTGACAATCGGCCCCGGTCTCCCCTACACTGTTCAAAATAACAATATTATAAATATTATCTAATATTTTTTCTTTCGACTATCTGCAAAGTTTTGCACGTGTCTGCTAAAAACTGTTATAATGTCTAATAAATTACAGTTAAGCTGCCATAATCAACATTACATACACAATAAAAGTACGTAAATTGCAAAGTGACCTATAATTAATACTTTTATTTTCACTATTTATTTACAAATACTATGGCTATCTTTCTTAATATCACATGGCCATCTTTTCCCTAAAAATCAGATAAGATGGCCAATGCATACTTTGTAATATTTTGATCAAATTAAAGTTCTGTTAAGTATTTTCTTTTTAATTTCGATAGTATTTGTTACTTTAAGCTTTCAGTGAAAGTAATATTCCAAATATTGTTAAAAAGTAACTAGTATAAATGTATGTTTTTTGCCTTTTAAAAAAACTATGGCCATCATACCCGAGTTTACCCTATTGATGTTAATGAGCATTTTTAAAACAAAGAATTTATTGCTAAAGATATCACCTCAAAGATTCTAATCTGGATCTCCTTCATCCCTTAAGAGCATCTTATCAATTCGATTATCAAAGCAATACATGGTATTTTAATCGCGATAATCAGTAGACATAGGTTGGAAAAATGTTTTTTTTTAGGCGACATAAATAAACCATATTAAAATGAATATTGACTGGAAAAAAATTACACGTTACACGTTTTGTAATCTATGTACAGAGTATAAACGCAAAAGGTGGAGCGAGTTGTTAAAACGTTAGAACTAAAATGATCATTACCTAACGTGGCTCGATATGCATATATAATCCGGGGCAACATCGCTCCGACGCTAAATCGTCTTTCGTCACGCTTCGTGATCGGTATCGCGCGTATAACTAGATTGGAATTTCATCCACTGAACGCGAGAAAAAGAACAGTGCACTCTCCCCGAGACTTATTGAGCAAGAAAGACTGCGTTCCCCTTGCTGCACCTCCTTCCACCTCCCCCGCGTGACTACGAAGGTGGCTTAAAACACAACCCTATTACCGGTAATCAGATGGACCTGATCCCTCGGGGATAGGGGCTTAAGGGACTTCGAGCTGGGAAACCAGAAGGGTATCGGAATACACCGACACGCTATGCGAACGTAATTGAAAGTTTCCCGACGTTGCTGTCGCTGCTCGCACCCAGTTTCCTTTCTTCGCGAAACTTGGCTCGGCTTGACGCGCTGAAAGAAAACGGCTGAATGGGACTTAGCGTACCGGCAAGGGCGGGAAACAGACCGCATAGTGCGGTCTTTCAGATGGCGTCCTTACAACCGACATGGCTGAATTCTTTGAACGATATTGGGAATGTCGTCGATAAGCGATGGGAAGACTGTCTAATGTGTGAAAATAAGAATTTGATAAATAAGTAGAAAGACGGTGAGAAAAATCAATTATTAGACTCTAGAACATATACTGAAAGAACGGTTTTGCTAAAGTATCTAGATACGAATTTGAAAATAATTTTGTTTGGATCAAAATAATTACGTAGGACGCTCAAATTTTAATTAAAATGTTAAAACTTTCTGCAACATTGTCATTAATCTAAGAGTGAGATATAATTATTTTAACAAAATTATTTTCAGATTTGTATTTGTAACTAAATTTTTAGATATTTCAGCAAAATCGTTTTTTCCGTGTACTTTTAGATTGTTACGCGCGCGCTAGAGAAAATATACGAGTAAGCTAGCCTAGTGTGTACCTAACGCAGACGCAAACTGTATTTCATTACAGAGAGAAACTAAAACACCTCGGGTCGGGAAAAAATTACCGTGAAAAAAAAACAGGGTATTATTTTTTAATTAATCAGAAAGCTTGTTATATTAATTAGGGAGCTTACTTACATAATTTACTTCGCATAACTTGTCCGTCTTTCAGCGGTAAAGGATACAAAATGTTTTATCTGATTGCGCGCAAATATTGTGGTAAATATCAGGTAAATTTCACGCTGCAAAATTGCAAACAGATGGGGAGATTTGGGTTTCTCGCCTGCATTGCACGCAAAGATGACGTTAATTAGATATTGTTATGGGGTTTTCTTTGATGTAGTCCGTTTTCGCTGTACCATCGCTCACGCTATATGGAAAGGTATTGATGCATTGATACATAGTTATATGTCCCAGGTATTATCGCTCCAATCCAGTAACCGCTTAATTAAGGTGATCGCCCTCGTCGCCTTTGACATGGTCTTCCATGCAAGTACAATAACGACGAGCGTTTAGTTCGTGTTGATGAAATAATACCTTGCTCAAAGAGCGTCGCATAATCGATTTAACTTCATAATATAGATGTTGTAGCCTATACAAAATAATATGCTGGAACGATATAATCGCGAGCGTATTCTTTGTTACGAGAATATCACCGCCGTAATACCGATTCTAATCCTATAATGTGATGTATGCATCTAATATCTTTCATAACTCTTCGCTACGCATAATTTTGAAAGACGTTGATCTTCTTTCTCTAAACATTTTTCGAAATACGTGAAATTTTAGAAAATTTATAGTTAAAATATATATATGATATCAACTAATATTAGTAAAAAATTTTGGTATAAATATGCCCTAAAACCAACTGCAAAGAAACAAAACAAATAATTTGGCTTATATAGTGGCTTTATGCATCAAAATGATTATAATTTTGTTGTAGTTTTAGGTGAAGATTTTTAAACAAGTAAATGGATCCAAATAAACTTTTGCACGAATTTTTATTAGAAGTTTATCACATACAAAAAATCGATTTAATTCGTAATGCGATGATCTTATCATTTGCAAATAAGTATTTACAAAATACGATTTTATATGAGAATTAAAACAAAAAATTAAATAACTTCTAATAAGAGAATTGAAATTCCAATTTTATACAAATACTCAGACGTAATAGAATAATCTATGAAATTTTTATATTTTTGATAATGCTTTAGGATGTGTTATACGTTCAGATTTAAAAGAAAACACAAGTAAAAAAAGGTATTTTGTTGCGTTTAGTCTTTTCGTCAAATATTTTCAACCAAACCGAGATGAAATCGAACTTGTTCCATTCTTCATCGATCATACCTACTTATTTATCTATGGATATCTAGTAACGATATTAAATATTCGCTATCTCGATGTAGCAAAATGCGCGGAAGTCCCCAAGAGAACCTCGAAAACTTCTTTGATCATGACAGATAAAAGAAAGATAAAGACGAAAAAGGATCGATACACCGTGAGATAGAATACCGTGGAATAGAAGATTTGGAAGAGCGTGCAACAGGGAAACGGAAGAAGCGCGAATCCCTTTGTGAACGGAGCAGATCGAATAGAAAAGGAGATAAGCGAGTTAAGAAGACGAGTACACGCGGGAAAGAACAAAAAGATGACAGCGACAGACAGAGGACGACTTCTTTATTCTATCCAACTACTCTTCCGACTGGATGGAATATATTTCAAGAAAAGATTCAAGGAAAGATTCTCGCAAAAGATGAATTGATCTCATTATCCGTATAAAGAATTAAATACTTTTTTTTCCATCGCAGGTATGTTCAGGGTATTTTACTTTTGGCAATTTTTTATTTAAAGGATTGTTAGTCCTTGAAAGAAATGGAAGTCGATAAAACGCTCAATCGGTCAGATGACCGACTCAATGCGCCGGCGCATTCAGATACGCCTGATTATTCTCTCTTGAGCACGAAGAGCGAATATTGTGAGAGGAAGATTCCAGACGTTATCCATTATTCCGCGAAGGTATGGCGGTCGGGTAAATCGCGCGATTTTCATCGACGGGTCTCAATGAGGGGTGTGCAACCATCGCCTTACCTCTCCTGCCGATTCCCTTCCTGGAAGGGTGGCAATCTTCCTCGTCTTCGACGATTCGAAGATTTCCTCTCGATCTCACGGGGAGATAGAAAAGCTCACCCCGCTATTCGCGGGGGTACCTCAACACCATCGGCGCGCACCTTCGGCTCATACTCGATTTCCTCTATATGACGCGCCACGGCGATTCCTCGCCATGCCTCAATTCCGATGAATATTCCTTGGAAGAATTCATAACGTCCATTTATGCACGGGTCAGTAACTCATATCCGGGAAGTTCCACCGGCACAATCGAACCAACGGACGTATATCCGTCGCCCTTTCTGCGAATTCTGGCTGGCTTGAATTCCTTCTTAAGAGAGTGAGAGAGACTTTCAGCATGAGACGGTGCAGCGACACTTTTCAATTTCGCCACGTTCTTCTCATTACTTTATATTCTTATAGGTGAATAAAGTTCTCACTTTTCTGTGAGTGCTAGATTTTCGTGTCTCGTCTTCTTAGACAGTTATGTGTTAATCTATTATAGGCAATCGTAATTATATGTTAGTGTGCCAATATATTTTATAATTTAGCTAGTTCCTGTATTTTCAAATGCGTTACAATTTTCTTAATGGAAACTTATATATACCATTTCCTTACTTTAAAAATAACACAACAAAGAATTAAGTTTCTTAATTTTAAGAAAAAGGGAAAGTTATTTGTTAATTTGTTAAAATTAATGGCTAATCACAAATAATATCAGCAAAAAAATTTTTAACATCAAATGTTTTTGTCATTTTCGTTTCACAATTCTTAAAAGTTATCCTTTTTGAATTATAACAATGTTGATTTTTTTTTTTTAGTTGTATCGTTTTTGAAGTAAGGAAACAACTGTCAAAAAAAACATAGCTGTTGCACTTTGAGTCTTTCGAATACTATGTAGGGGAGACCGGGGCCGATTGTCACAGTTTTTGATTATTGGTTTTTAGAAAAAAGTGGATGCCTGATTTTGAAATATTATATACGTTACAATATATCTACATCCTTTAGGTATTAAAAAAAATATTACTCGTGAATTCATCATATCATAAAAATAAGTTATTTAATTTTAAATGATGCTGCGAAAATATGACAATTAACCCCGTGTTCTGGGTTGATTGTCACACGTTCTAGGATTGACAGTAGCATATTTGTTATAGACAACACATAAAAAACACAATTTTTATTTTAATATCAGTTCTATATTTTGAGAAATAATAGTAATTATAGTATTAATACAAATAAAATAGTTATTTTAATCATAAAATATGTAATTTGTTTTTGTACCATAGTTTCTATATGAAAAATGAAAAAATATATACCTATTTGAAATATAATATATTTGTAAGTATATTCTCTGAAAATGTGTCCTCTAAAGATATTAAAATTAATTGTCACCTAATCTCGTCTCATTTTGGTCAATCTACCCCACATAGCCATTTTTAATAAAAGAGATTGTATTCACAAACTTAGTCAGAATAATAATTACTTAATTGTAGCAAAGATCTTCTAAGATATGTCATTTTCTATGAATACAGGGATATTACGATTAATAATGCCAAAGACTTGTCAGACAACAAAATAGACGTGATTATAAAAATTTACTCACTAACTTCATTTTCTCAAAAATCGTTATAAATAATATATACAATGCTTGTGATGCAAACCATTTTACACAACAAATTAATATTATATCAGCTATCTACAGTCAAAAAAAGAGATTTTTCTGCCGTGTCTTGTTTGAGTTATAAGCATTTTGACAATCAACCCCGTGCGACAACCAGGCCCGGTCTCCCCTACATGAAAAGATGTAAATATATTAACTGCAAAAAAATAATAAATTAGTTTTTATAAGTATTATTTCACAAGTTTAATTGCTGCAATACTTCAATCGAGATACACCAAGAAAAAATCGCCATTCATTTTATTTCGGAGAAGTTTAAGGCAACGGCATACATCAACGCAAGTATGACAAGCATTAAAATGGCGGTACGATGATAATCCACAAGCGGCATGTTCACACATACATACATGCACGCACGCACACATACATACAATACACGTCGCTGAAAGCTCGCGACTTTTCGACGACCTACGACCTCCTCCAACCCGCGCGCGACCTCCTCGAATCTCTCTCAAGCATCAACCTATTTTCATCTTGGGCCCTGGAAGAGAGCGGCGGAGAGATGTTGGAAGAGTAGAAGGAGTAGACGTCGGCCGGGATGGGGCGTGTTTGGGAACCCTTTTGCGGTGCTCTGAAGACAATGGAGCGAGTGCAAGCGGGACGACCCGATGGAGGAGGAGTAGTTGGATGGTATAAAGGAACCGACGTCTACGAAGAAGAGGCACTCTCCTATCTTCCTTTTTTTTCCACCATTCCCGGATAGGTGTTCTTCTTCGTCTTAACTTGCTTATCTCCTTTTCACTTCGATCTACCTCTGCAAGGCGCTTCTGCAAGGCACCTCTTCGCTGCGTTTCCGCTTGAAAGAGAGTCATAGGATGACTTGGAACGCGACATTAATAGAGTTACAGTATCATTTTGCATTTGCCTTTGCGTTTGCGAGAAATACATCGATAATATCCGCCTCTATATCATGTAAATTTACTAGATAAAAAATTATGTCAAAGTGAATTTTAACCCTTACACGCCACACTATGGAAATAAGACGCTGAGTATTGGCATCGCCAATCCTTTAAAAAAGTTGTGTGTAAGCAATAAAAAAAGCTTGGAAAAAGAAAGCCATTATACGGAAAAAGCGTTTAAGGGTTAAGATTAATATGAAATATTTCCTATAAAATTCTTCTAAAATTTATACACGAGCGCTGAAATTTATTAAAAATATAATATCTCGTTATATATTTTCGCGTTTTTTATAACATTTTGTAATTAATGCTCAAGACATTATAAATTTTTATTTCAAATTACTCGATATTTACATAAATGACAAATAATAATAGCATCTGTGTAAAAAGTTTTAACATTGGCGGAACAAAACTTCAATGAGAATACATCGTTTATTACAAAGCCTTTCAATTCTGTCAACAAGCCGTATCATTACAATGACTGTTAGACGCTGACAACTTGCAGCATTCTGCTAAATGTTCATTCAGTAAGAGAACAAAGATCGCGGGATAAAGAGCGAAACGATACAAGAAGGGGAGGCCTCGAAGAGGGAATTATCTCACAAAGCAGAGATAAATGCAACGATTCGATTCTAAGTAATTCTCGAGAGGCAGATCCGTTTGTAGAGAAAGGAGAGGAAGAGCGAAAATCTCCGGCTTTCTCTTAAAGCGATAATAAGGTTCGCTTGACTCGAAAAGTGCCAAGTATAATAAGCAAAGCGTACGCAATCTTTGCACTCTCAATAAGAAATTACTTGCCAAATGATATATCGATCTTTAAAATATAAAAATTGCACACAAAAACAGATTTAATATATTATACAGGGTGTCCTAAAATTCGCGATTTAAAATACTAGTAGCAAAAAAGTTCTCGAAAAATTAATTAATAAAAAAAGTTATGTAAATATTTCTTTTGAGGACACTCTGTAACAAATATTAAGCGGAGCGAGTATAAAATAAGAATATTTTTTTTTTTAAGTAAAAGTATGATAATTGCATTTGCGACGGTTCCGATCCCCTTCCCCTCCTTTCTCGCTAACTAAGCGTTGATGACTGGCGAAATGGAAAATCGTGAATCACCAAAGAATGTAGATCTCCTTGCATAAATTTGCAACTCACTGTACGGTATACATTTAAGAGAATAACGTCGTCTAGAACACGCGGGAACTTTCCGACACATTCTGCTTTGCATTTTACATACGAGCGACACGACGTTAATTTCAAGTACGTCAAACTCGAACTCGCGGTGCATGCGGAGATCACGAAGCTGCCTCAGACTATTCGGTTCTGTATAATGGAGCGATGGGCGATGCGATATTCAACGATGGACCTCCTTTCGATGAAAGGCGACCTGTTCTCTATCGATCTCGCGAACTCCTACGGAGAGGTATGGCTGCACAATTGCTTGACGGTCCTATTGTCGCGGGTCCACTGTCTTGGTCCTCCATTTCAGTGTCCTTAACCCACGGAGTGGAATCATCACGTCCCTTCACTCCGTCGCGTCGCACCACTCTGCGGTTCCTCACTCGTCCGCCCGAGTCTCGCCGCGATAAATCTTCAGAGAATGGCCCTCCGATTCGACGGAGCTGTATTTGAATATCGCAGGTCTTGACACGGGTTAAAACAATGCACCTATTTTTCCAGTACTGCCTGGATAATGCAGTACTGCGCTTATAGATAATGAAAAAATTCCTCGATAATTAAAAAAGTGAATCTCGATAATGAAGTCGTTAACTAGATGAACATCCACTCTCATAGTTAGAATTAGACATTCACGGTACATAGATTAGAGAAGAGAGAGAGGTTAAAAAAAATTTATTCCATTCTCCCCTAAATAGTTCTTTCTAAAGAAGCTATAAATTAACATTGAATGGAAGATCTCTCGTCGACGGTGAAACGACTGTCCCTGTTCGCTTCGCGGACAATTCGTACTAACTTCGCACACCGAACACAATCAACTCGACATATAATAAGACATCGCGCTTGCAGCTATTCACTCGCGATCACTCAGCTACGATCATTCGTCGGAAAGCACGACAGTTCGAGAAACACGACGGTGTCTTTGAGACTGTAACGTCGGAAGTGCAAGAAATGCCTATCCTACAGAGGAGAACAAGTACAACGTCTAACCACCATTTTCTATAAGAGGCAAGACAACCGTAGACAAGCTTACAAGGCACATTATGCTGAGGATCCGGTGGTCGTGGTTTGCATAAAGCACCGGTGATAGTATTCTCCTTGGCACATGCGGAGGATGAGACGCGGATAAATCATGACAAGAAATCCGAATTATATAACGTAGGAAGTAGAGGTAGAGATAGAAAAATAATAAAGTACTTGCAGAATAAAAAATGTATGCTACAAATTTTGATAAATTAATTTTAATCTGATACAAGTGGAAATATACAAAATATCCCAATAATCATACAATAAGCATTCTCGAGATTAATTGAAATCGAGAATTGTAATAAAAATATCAAATTCATGTTACAATATTAATTTTTACAATAGCGAGGTAATATAAATTTTTATTGCTTACAATATTTGTTTAGTTTCTTAAATATTTATTACATTCTAACAATTAATTGATATTATTGATTATCAATAACAAATTTTAAATATTACAGAAATTATTAATTCTCACACGTGAATTATTAATCCTTACATGATTGCAATTAATCGGCTTTCTGCTTAGTTTAATTTTCCGTCGATTTTCATAATTTATCATATTACTTTGGGATTAAGGATACAGATTAACACAAATTGCAGAAATAATTCAAACAATGATATCGACTACTCGTTAATAATTATAACAGTATAATATTTCCTGCTACGTAATGTCTTCGAAATTCGGCATTGTCACGAATTGAGGACCCAGTGCAAGACGAATCCTATTAAGTATTATATATTACATATCGTATCTCTCTCGTACAAAGCATCTACACTTTCATTTAATGCGCAATCGTTCGCGTCAAAGGTCTAATCTTAACAAAGGCAATATACATATCGTCGGTTTCTCGTATTCGTAATGAACGAATCGTTGAAATTTCAACTCCTTATTAATGGAATGCATAATTTCGACTGATTGGGCCTCGGGTGCGTTTAAGTTCTCCGTTTGCCTTAATTAATACGTTCCCCTCAGACTCACAAACGCACGCATATATCACCGAATGCGCACTAATGAAATAGCGGTTAGCGGCTGTTGAAATAGCGCAAACGCCTTGTAGAATCAGCCTCGACTCTGTAAACTCGCAGTCGCATTTGCACACATGATGTACATGTCTTATCCCCTTCCGTTAGAATTATTACCAACATCTGTAGTATTAAGACTGAAAGCTACACTCATGTTTCTTTATTAACATCTGTTTGATAAAAAAGAAACTTTTTGATCGCAGAAGAAGTGATACATATCTTAATTGCTCAATTTTATTTTTTGTTTCGTTCAGCTTTTTGTTTTTCTCGTGTTATATCTATATACAAAAAATACGAGCACGAGTTTCATATTTCTCACTTTACCTCTTATCGATTTTTGTCCAATTACGATCTGATAAATGACTCTGGTATACGCGTTAAAATGAAAAATCACGGAGGTGCGTTAAAAGTGACATGTTAATTTGTCAAATATTATGGATCTCTTAATTGTGTGTGTGTTGTGTCCGCTTCGATCTTAATTTAACGCTGTAAAATGTGACGACGCGCGCATATTTCCTATTTTTATTTTATCGCTCCTTGCAAATCAAATGATTGAGGACGGTACCTTAATTGCGCTTCTTGATTGCAAGAGATTGCACATCCGTATTTCTCGCGAAAAAACTGCGCGATGTAACGACTAGGGTTAAAGAAACGGCACGACACGAAATCGGTAGAACGATTCACCTCGATCTTGCAGATTGTAAATCTCTCTCTCTGTGTATGATTTAATTTTGTTTTTTTTCTCTGCATATATTATCGGTTCATCGATTCGCGCAGATTCACGATAATTGAAGTAGAAAAATCTTTCTGTTCATTTGTTTAATCGAACGCACGTACAACGTGCAATATATTCTCGTGTATCGACCGCAAATGATCACTTATTTCGCCGCGAAGAAAACCGACACGAATGAAATGACAAACGCGCTACTTTTAGCGAGTTAAAAAGAAGAATCGACGATTACGCGCTAATGAATTTGTCGTTCTCTATAGAGATCTGTCCAACGAGATCTCCTCCACTGGCGCTCGCGTACGCGGAACGGCTCTAATACGTTTTTAATGGAGCCGCACCGCCGTCTACGATGAATAATGAAGCACGAATTTAATTTGCGCCACCTTGAGATTCATCTCAATCTAGAGTGAACGGAGGCCCGATCACATCGGTGACAAAATGGAGCGGTCTGATAGCTAAGTGATTTATGAATGATCCAGAGATTTTCCTCGCGTATCCGTCGCCTTCTAAAGTTTCGCATATTCCAATGGACCTTCTTATTTTTAACACGAAATCAGGTCAACATGGTTGAGATTTTTCTTTAACGGATGTCGAGTCGAATTTTCGTAGTAAAAGACTTTAAGACTTACGAAGAGATTTTGAGATTTTCACTATCGTGCATTAAGTAAACTAGTAGAGAAAAAAACATTTGATACCTGACTACAAGTAGGTGAATAAAATGTTCCATTTTCTTCCATCCATAAAATAGAAGAGAAAGGATATGAAATATTATCGAATTACCGTTGAACTGATCGAATACGATATATACACTTGCATTTCATGTACTATTGCCTATGCAACATCCGCAGACATTATTTTGATCAATAAGCTATCGTGTTACGCCAGTCAGTGGTTCGATGATTATACGGGAACGCAAAAGATAGTCACGATAGTCTTGAACCAACTTGTTTAAAATGAGTGATGTTACGTGATATACCCAATTCTCTTATATGTATATATATCTATATACATGTATATATACATACATATTATATATTTATATTATATACATGTATGTATGTATACATATGTACATATACAAAATGTTGTGTATACTGTTAATCGATCCAACGGATATTACGTGTCCACTTTGAAGTGCCATTTTAAAATGCCGCCATTGCCGCTGGCTCGCAAATTGAATTCCAAAGTCATTCTGCTGCATCGACCATCAGTGGGCATATTTTGCAGAATGATAATATAGAAATAACTTTCGCGAAAAACGGAAAATCTCGTTACACCCGATATTCGTGTTAAAATCGTGGTGTTATATAAAATCAATGTATTATTAATATACAAGTATAAGAAAATTAAACGCAGTTTAATAATGAATTAAATTGAATGATAGACTTGCATTTAATTATTATTGAAATGTACTTCTGTAAATTATACCAGAAGTATAACTTAATAATATGTAAAATATTGCTTTGAATTTTTTCATTGTTTTAAGCTGGTTATTATAAAATATACATATATATATAAAATTTCTATGTAATTTTATATTAATTTCAATTAATAATGAATTAACGTTATTAATACAAAACGTGACCAATTGTTTTATTAATTTTTCATCGAACGTTTTATTTCATAATTTCTATCGTTTGCAGTTAGAAAAAGTACGTTAATATCAGTACGACGAAGAAATGTATAGATGATTTATGATTTCGGTGACATTTCGATACATCGCGTGTATAAGAAAAAGTGAAATATTTATACGACGATATATAATTGATAACGCAAATTGATAACGGAATAATTTCTTCCTAATTGTATTACAGTATTCTTGGAGAATAAGATCAGTTGAGATCAATTCGTGATAATCGCAGAATCTTAAACCAACTATATTTCAGGCTAATATATAAAATCGCACATTTCTTACTAGCGTATAGGCTTGAATGAAGAATTTCGTATCGATATTCGATTTTCTCATCCACCTCTTCTTTCGTGATCGCGCTTTATAGGCCAAAGGAAAAAGAACGACAAAAAGGAGACGCAAACTTGTGATTTCGAATCTTCCATTAGGTGATAGATCATGAACGGCTGCTTAACTGGAAAAGATACTTATACGCCAATCGATTACAGAAACGGCTTTGTCCACGATAATCTTTGTATCTATAATTCCTCAGACGGAAATAAATGTGAAGAAGATCATGACACGGGTGTCAACCATAAAATTGATATCCGAGTGTATTACTATATTATTTAACGCACGCGAGTTTTTATTTGTCCCATGAGATCTCGATGGGACATGCAGTCTGGAGCTTTACGAGGGAATCTCGTATTATATGAGGATTGGGTTTAATATTTGATAATTTCATCGAGCGAACAATAATCTCGCGAGATTATTTATCTTTCGGAGATGGGAATTAAATCGATTCGCTAAATTACTGAGAGCCCCCTTCTCCCGAGGGGACTCCACCGAGCATGAATGAATATTTAAACACAGAAAAGGCAGCCAGCATTAAAGACTTTCTTATTATTGAAAAGTTTACGATAGAAAATAGCTTATTACTTTCAATGCACTCGGGCTTTTCGATAAGCTTCATTATTTCGATACTCTTACGAGCTTTTATTCACTATTGTATCATTTATAAAGTACCCATAAAATAATTCATAATAAATATGACTTAAAAATGTATACATGCCTAAATATATAGTACGATAGATAAAATTGTTCTTCTTTGCGTAGATAGAAGTAAAAGTATAAGAATATTTTTTTAATAATTGACAATTTTTTTAGCAAAAATATATTAATACTATTACAAATATGCATATGATGATTATAGATTGGAAATAAAAAACTTTTCGCAAGGCAAATTTAGAAAAATATAGGGTAAACTCGGGTATGATGGCCATAGTTTTTTAAAATGCAAAAAACATACATTTTTGTTATTTTTCAATTTTTTGGATATTACTTTCACTGAATGGATATTACTTTCAATATTTTGGATATTACTTTCACTGAAGCTTAAAGTAACAAATACTATCGAAGTTAAAGAGAAAATACTTAACAGAACTTTAATTTCATCAAAATATTACAAAGTATGCATTGGCCATCTTATCTGATTTTTAGGGAAAAGATGGCCATGACATTAAGAAAGATAGCCATAGTATTTATAAATAAATAGTGAAAATAAAAGTATTAATTATAGGTCACATTGCAATTTACGTATCTTTATTGTGTACTATGTAATGTTGATTATGGCGGCTTAACTGTAATTTATTAGACATTCTAACAGTTTTTAGCAGACACGTGCAAAACTTTGCAGATAGTCGAAAGAAAAAATATTAGATAATATTTATAATATTGTTATTTTGAACAGTGTACTCATATGAACTACTGTAAATATTGATTATCTTTAAGAATGACTATATAAAAATGCACTATTTATCAATTTTTGGAGAAATTATATGGCCTATGGCCATCTTTTCCGTATGGCCATAATACCCTAGTTTACCCTAGATGAAAAAATGATATTTTTCAATTAATATCCAAATAAATATCAGCATATTTTTTCAGTCATAATGTAAATAATGGAAATTGAAAAGTTGCGATAAATTATTATTTTTCTTGACGTTTTCTTTTAAAGAAAAATTGTCGATTTCGTCCTTAATTAAAAAAAAGGAGAGATATTTTTTATTAATTCATGGCATATATTATAATTTTATTATTGTGTTCTTTTTTATCATTTTAAAGGAGAATTCTTAAAGTTAAAGAGAATGCTATGATGTATGCGTGCAAAAAAATACAAACATACATCTTTATTTCATAATTTATTATAAATCACTTTTCTTGCTGTGTATGTGTACAGCAAGAAAATTGACATATTTCTCCGGGCAAACATATTTGTTTCATGTTTCTCGATGTTCAATTTCTGTAGTAGAGACAGAATAAGATTTCAAAAATTGCATTATATAAGCCAGTCCAATACGAACTCATCCATGAAATAAAGAAGCTTGTAGCCCATGTCTTTTAAACAAAGCATAATCTACGGATATTCAATATCTTCAATATCGATGGCTTGCTCTTGCATTTTAACTTTTCTCGGAAAGCTATTCACGACATCCATCTCCCTGAGTTGCGTGTAAGAAGTTCAAAAAGTAGCCGAGATTCTTTTCCTAGTTTCACTAACTGTCCTCGACTTTGAAATTCGAGATTACGGCGAGAAAAGGGATATCAAATATCTCGAATCTCTCTGTTTTCTATCCCAGCGAACAAACGAAACAGCAATTTTGTAATCACGAAATTTATTGTCACCGGTTTACGTTATACGCGCGACATTAAGACTTTCCTTATATATTGCAGATTGTTTTCCCGGAAATACCGGAAAGGGTTATCTTTCTGCGAAATATCCTATTATATTTATATAATCCTTATTTAGTAAGATGGGTTAGATTCGTATATTTTACAACGTTCATGCGCTATTTAATAAAGGAAGACGTTTTATGATACAATATATATTATTAAAAATAAAATATAAAGGGATTATAGGAGTCAGTGCAGTAAAAAATGCGCTATTTAATTAAACAATATAATATTTAATAATAAGTCATTTAATTATATAACTTGCAAAATTAAAAGAAAATGTCTGCTCCATTTACTTCTTTTTACCTATTTTATACATTGATTAAATAAAAAATGAATCAAACAGCATCGGGTCAGATTCAGTCCTATTTTTTAGATCTTTTGAAAATTCACTATAATAAGAGGACTAATGATTTTGATGGCAAGGCATTTCTTCTTTTTTTTTGTTATTTAAATAGGAAAATAGACGAATGGAAGAATTTACATATATTAATGTAATGAGAAAATAAAGTCGATTTCGTCTAACGACGTAACAAACACCGTGCATTTTTATCGTGCACCATTTCTCCGATCGTACTTAAATCGCCAACGGCCTACTTAGAACCCACCCAGCCAGGCAATTTATTTTCATTTCTCCTAACGATTCTCGACTTTGCCCGCGCCCCACTTTCGACATAGACGACGAATAATTCGAGACCCCTTCGAGAACGACGCGATTCACTTGGCGCGATCGATCGCGTTAACGTTACTGCTCCCGAGGAACCTTGTAACGCGATTACGAGTGAGCTGGAAAATGCGTATAATGGCTTCCGCCGTCTCGGACGATGCGACATCGCCGACGTCGATTCGACAAAGGGAATGTAAGCACCGGGTTCTAACAGTGAAAGATTTTTTATTCGAGCAAACGATGTGTAAGCAGCTGTCGCAACGTGTGTTCGAAAATCCTCTCTTACTTCTGCTCATTTCCTCCCTACTGCAGCATATGTTTTATAAGTTTGGAAAAAACCTGGATGTTAAACTTTTTAATAAATATTTCATCGAGTTTTGTTTTAGCAACTTTGCACTCTGCTCCGCATATAAAGTTTCATGACCCAAAAATTAGGATTACGTTATACATTATACATTATATTTAGAAGCTTGCGAGATCAACAGAATTATGCATTATACATTACGTCTTGAGATACTCCTACAAAATTGGTACATCATTTTTATTAATTTATGACATACATTATAATTTTGTCATTATTTTTTTTCCATCTAAAATCTAATATCCACTTCACAGTAGGTAAATTTTTCCACGTCAGAATGCAGAAAATTAAATATGTTAATTATATTTTTATTAACGAGATTAGAAATAAATTTTGTATCAAATATAAAACGAACATTATTTTAATTATAATTTAAAACTAAATTGTGTATAATTTATTTGAAAAAATCTTAAATTAATCAAAGAAAATATCTAACAGACTTTTCATGCTAAGGCAAACATAGCGTATTTTTTTAGCGCGTATTTTTTTAAATTATAAACGAATGTTGGCTTAATTGTAATTTAAAGTTAAATTTTAATGATATTTATTCAAAAAAATAACATCTATAGCAGAATCTCTATATTAAAGTAAATTTGTACTATTTTTAGCGTATATTTTCTTTTTCTCTTTTCTTCGATCCCTTTCCTTGCCCTTTCTGCGGATTTGCCGTTGTCATGCCGCGATTGCGGCACAACAGCTCGTAATACGTAAATTTCCACGGATGTATACGCACCACCGCTGCATGATTAAGAGAGACTCGACTTCCACGAGATGTAGTGACAAGGAACGAAATACGAAGGAGACGATAGGAGATAACGGAGATAGAGAGGACGGCTTGGTACCGTGTGCATACCGCTGCATAATATACGTAACTGCGTTACGCGGCGTACAATGCGCGCATTAGGGAAGGAATAACGATACGTCGTTTCGCCAGCTTTGCGCTGCTCTGATTTGGCCCTGACGTAATGATGTTCCGCGTCGCTTATTTGTTCCGCCGAAAGCGCCGCGTGACAGAGAGAGAGAGTACGTTGCAGACGAACAAATTTACTGTTTGACTGGCATATATATATACACTGAAAAAAATTGCTTGAATTAACCTGAAATACATATGTAATAACCAGGCTGTTTGTTTTAATTAAAATAATCAGATAAATTTGGCATATATTCTGGTTACGGTAACCCGCTATATTTAATTGTATGAATAATGTTAACAATTTTTTGTTGAAATATTCGATTTAATAATAACCGGAAATTTTGTTCTGTTCTACCAATACTATACTTTAAACCTACATTAATCCATGTTTTTTTTCTCTTGTAGTTACAATAATCGGATATATGTTTGGATATTATTACCACATACGCATTAACCGGCATCATGAATGTTCTGGTTGCATCTCAAAATATTTGATTATAACCGGAAATTCTATTTACTTTCACCAAAATTTTTGCTTAATGAAACATATCTTGTGAATTCAACCATAACTGTTTTTTCGATGCAATTTTTTGTTTTTCATGAATGCAATTATAGTAAAATACGCCAATGGAAATTTTATTTAAAACTTTGTTAAATGTTGAAAATATCCTATATTTTTCATCCTATTATGATCGACTTCACGACATCTTCATTACATAATCGAATTACCTGAATCCTATTATAGCTCATCGATGCGACAGTGACTCGAAGTCTGTATGCATACGATCGTAATTAACGATCGTAGTTGGCGTATGTACGTGGAAGCCTTGTTGTTTGTCAATGACAAATTCGGAGCTCACTTGATTGAATGTAACACAGCGCATACAACCTATCCGCGGCATATAACAGTCGTCTTATGAGATATTAAGCCATAATCCGGTCATCCCACATCGCGTAATAGAATTGGTAGCGTCATGGTGAAAACAACAAAAATCGTTGTATTACAACGCCCGGTCGAGAAGCCGATATACCGGTGGGTCCCGCGAGGCAAGCATATATTCGCTCGTGCATGAAATCTGTTTGCCGGCTTTATCGCTCGCGTAGTTTCATGGCGCAGCCATTTGAAAAATGAAAAAGAGCTCGGCGGCGTACCGAATAACTCTTTACCCCACGACAATTCTTATTGCCTCGCGTGGTTGCGCGTTTTTTTTTTTTTTTATTGTGCAACACCCGACAATTTATTAGTACGCAATGATTTTCAGTGAAGCGAGAAGATCTTATTATCCTATCTTTTTAAACTTGTTTTGATTCTGTTGTATTTAGTAAATAGTATGTGCTTTTATCTAATATTATATTCTAGATTTGTTGCGAAAACTTCGTTACTCACCCTCGGCGACTTGCGTTTATTGGCGCTCTCGACACAGGGAAAGCCACCGCACTGAAACACGTAAAATTTACTGTGTAATTTCGTTTGCTCTTCATTTGTCTTTTTCTAATTACGTCTAATAATATAAAGGAACTCTCTAAATTCTTTGGTGTGAATATCCAAAGAATTTAGAGAGAAAGAAGGAAAAATTATTGAATAGGTGGGATTGTAGAATATCATAATTTCTTATATAGTTTGCGCTGCATTCTCGGGGCGAACATCAAAATTACTTTTTTACAATCTGCTTAGACGCTAACATGTCACTGGTCGTTATAGTATTTACTACATTGTGTCGTGATAGCTGCGTTTCAGTGTTGCAGGTAATAAACAGTTTTACAATTGTATATTTTTTAAATAATTTTGGAAAGTATGTTAATATTAATTTTGTAACATGTCTATATTAGTGTGTGCACTTAGTAAACAGTAAACTAAATTTAGGTCAAATTTAATACATTTTCTTGAGTTAAATTGCTTAATTCCAATCTTTTAGTTCAATTCAGAACATATTGATTAGAAACAGTGACGACCTATAGAAATTATTAAAGACAACTCAAATTGAGCATAATTTTACATCATGAATTTAATACAGTGCAGTAAATAAAATACATCTCCGACAGCAATATTTCATTAAAATCGCTGTTAGCAGTTTGAAGCGCCAAGAAAGATTGTTTGATTTGCAAAGATTTTTATGTGTAATATTGACCATAACTGGAAAAATATTCTTATGCACAAGATACTAGAACCAGAGATAGGTGACATAGATCGGCTTTACGGTAGAATAAATTGTAGATTGCATGTATAAACTGCATTCGAAGCGATAGCAGTCTTCACTGCCTTTACTGTAAACGCTGCGACTTCGTAGGGGTGACTGATCCACACAGTCATTTGGGTTTAGCGAACCCACGTACTCTCGAGCTTTATATACTGCCGCCATTTGTGTACATCTATACATCGTACACATACCTATACTTATACTTTTTGCTATAGCACAGCAAATATATAATTGAGCAGAGTCGAAGCAAATCAAACGTAAGAAGGAGAAAAATGGTAAGAATAAGAAGAACGATAACTTAGATTCATATAGATAGGTGGAAGAAAAACTCATTCTTCTTATCGTTTTTATCGAACAAGAACCGTACGCGCTGCGAATGTCATCAGAAAAATGTATTAACTTGCAGTTATATTATGGAATTGTGCACTGTTAAATGTCAAAGGAGTAATGGTAATCCAGTCCGTAAGTTAAATAACATTTTTGTTAGTTTTAACTTTCATGTGTGTCAAAATGTAAATCAATCTATGTTTAGTTAATTTTAAAGTAAACGTCTATATTAACGTACGTGTACTTAATACATAATAAACTAAATTTGACTCAAATTTAATACATTTTCTCGATTGTTTAACTTCATTGTTCTAATTAATGAAATATTGAATAGAGGCAGTAACAACCTTCAGAATTATTAAAAATACTTTCAAATTGAGTATAATTTAATATTATGAATTTATAATAGCGTGTTCGCATCGAGAAAAGAGTTTAACGATTAATATATAGAATTGGAAAGAGTAAGGGCACTAGAAGTCAGGCGCAGAAGACGTCGTGCAAATAATACACTTATAAAGAGTGAAACTTCTTTATTCACTAAACGCGCTTACATGTTTCGGCTCACTTTTTGAGCCTTTCTCAGAGCAAACGCAAACTAACATACAAACTGAAAGTTATCTTGTCATGGTGAGCTCCCCTACATCGAAAATTTAAATGCTGGGATTAACCAAAAAAGAAAAAGAAAGGAAAAATAAAAAAGGGGAAATATTGAAAATGTCGAATTAGAAAATATGGAACCTAATTTATCAAAAAACTTTAAGAATATAATTAACCCTTACCGTACTAATATGGGTAACTAGTGACCGAGCAATTCCTGTTCGTGCAAGTTTCTTTGAGTCTTTCGATAATTATAAATTATATATATACTACATTTTATTATTTTCCAAAATAAAGAATCAATATTTATTCTAGAAAGTCGAAAGTATGTTGGTGAATTTTTAGAGATTTTTAAAATTATTTTGAAGAGGTGAAAAAACGAAGAGATTTGAAGTGACCCTTGATGGTATGGATGAGGCACCAAATTGTAGATGGTACGGTAAGGGTTAATTATCCCGCAAATAAGAACGCTCACCACGATTACAAAGCACCATATCGCAAACATTACCATGAATAATTCAAGAACCGGTTCCTGATATATTGGCCAGTCGATATCAGACACAGTGAGTTATTTTTCCTTTCTTTTTCTTTTTTGGTTAATCCCATATAAATTTAATATATAGAAATTATAGATATTAAAATGAATTAAATTAATAGTGTTTGTGACTCCAAGAGTAAATGTAGTACAAATAAAATGCCTGTGTAAGTCTGCGATTGTTAGGGCATAAATTATATAATCATCAATTATATAATTCGCACAAATAATTTGAATGTACTTACCAAATGAAGTTAACTGCAGACGTTTCGACTCTGAATTTGAGTCCTCTTCAGTGCGATAATTAGTGAGGTCGAGTACGAACTGGTTTGCAAATTATATCTTATCTTATGAATATATAATTCAGGCACTAACAACCGCGAAGGCTCACATAGGCATTTTACTTGTAGGAATTCATATAGTTACGGAAGTTATACACATCATGGTTATTAATTAATTCTTATATTACATTATAAGTGTAACGTTGTATGTGCATTTGTAATAACGTTTACACTTTACATATAGATGTATTTACAAATCAAGAGAATGCTGAATATTGTAATACAAAACTCACAGATGATGTAGTTCAATTCACGATGATCCAAACCATAATTTAACATGACAAATAATGTAGACTTTTTTAATTTATTGCCTATTCTGACGCATTTATTACACTATAAAACAATAATAATAATTATATGCAAGCGAATAAAAATGAATCTCCTAATGTGGAATTTTTAGAAGATTGTTAAAAAACGCATCGAGACATAAGTAGATGATAAATTGAAAAATATTTTTGCTATCATACAAGAAATATTTTACGAGTTCTTTCCAGGAAGAATAATTCCGATCGTTTTATCTATAAAATGTCATTATTATGTGCGAATCATACTTTCCGCGGAACACGTTTGTACGCCATTATAATCGCAAAGAAATGCTCTAAATGTCGTCTGTACTCGCCGGTGTGGAAATAATTCGGTGCGTCCCTCATCCGGCTCGTCTGTTTATTACAGCATACGGTTTGACGATGGTAGGAAACCGCGCGGGTTTTTCAGCCCCCTCGTTACGCGGGTAGCCGAAACGAGCCGTCATTTCGAAACGCGAGAAGCTCGCGCAACCATACAGCCGCGATATACCATGATACCGCAAATGCGGTTTATTATTTTATCGCGACGGGCATAAAAGTGGCGAGCACTCGTACGCGATTTCTGGGTCTCGCGTGCGTGCAACGAGCACGATGCGCGGACAACCAGGTGAAACGATGCAAAAATGTCGTCGACTGACGCGCGGCGATCTTTTTTTTTTTTCATTTTTACGTCGGAACTTAACTCTTAACTCTCTTTTAACTGTCTAACTGCGGACGCCGTGTGTGCAGAAGGAAGCGTGGTATTTACAGTAAAAACAAGTAGAGTGATTAATCGATTGAGGCTTCTTGCTGTTAGCTTGTTACATCGTTATTTCTGCTGCTCCATATGGAAATAATAAACGAGAACGGTATTTTGTAATTATAGTGCATTTTTATTCTGCATGTCAATAACTTTGAAAAAGTTGCTTTTATGTTGCAGTTAAAAAAATAACCAAATGTTTGTATCTACATATGCCAAATATTACATTATGTAAATATTTTCCGTACAAATTTTCGGCAACTTAGTTCTCTCAAGCGCTAAATTAATCGGTTTTTATATTTTAAAAAACGCAAATGCGTATATCGCTCTGTTTAAAAGCGTTTGTATTTCGATATACGAAAACAGTTAATCGATAAAAATGGTTCCTTTCTTATCTTAAATTTCAGAGCAGCTTCAAAAAAACAAGACATTATTCTATTTCTATACATGACCTTTTTTACATAAAACAATTGTGTTGAAAACAAACTTATGTAAATTTATATGAAATTCACTTTGATATGCATTGTTCTAGCAAAATGCAATTTTCCTGTCAAAAATATGACCTGAGAAACTCGGAATATGTCGGGATGGTGGACGAGTTTCATGAGGAAAGGACGTAAAGGAAGGACGCTCGGTTTTGTCGATGATTTGCCGAGTGGTCGCGACGCGGAAGAATGGAATTGCTTTCCGCTTCCGGCAAAATTCCCGCCATATTCCCAGGATATGCTGCTTCCGATTATATATATGTATATATATATATATATATATATACCACGTTTCTTTTCTGGTTCCATCAAATATTTTAGAATAGTTGTTTTTTTAATAATTAAATATAAAATTTTCGGAAATAAATAGTGATGACTGACATTAATCAGAATTAATTAGAAAATTAAATACCTCGGAGATGTTTAAGTTTTTATGAATGAAACAGCAACCTCTAAAATAAGTTCTCTTTAACAAAAAAAAAACAGCATCACATTATTCGTTCACCCTACTCGTTTAAATTTACATTTAATTGTATCACACGAAAAATCTGAAATATATAGTGAACACGCATAAAAGTTTCAAAGACTGGCACTTCGATCCTTTACCGACATCGTACCAGTCCCCTATCCGCGAAAGATTCACGGTCGAGAAGGGTGGACAGCATTTTATCCTGTTCGCGTGATCCACCCATCGCGATGATTAAGTCGTCCCCGGAGTTTTATTCTCGAAGGATGGAAAAAAGTTTCACAACGAAGACTCGAACTCCCTCTTTCCGTCTAGGACAGAAGCGTGGTTTTATCTTCGATCACGTTTCGCGCCGCGATGCGGTCTCGTTTGCGCAAAGTCGAGCAAGATAATCGATACGTCTTCGTCCGTTCTCGCCACCTAAAGCCGTCGGGATGTTATTTCTCGTCGCTCTCTTTGCCCTTCGTTACATGATCTTTTATTATTATGCGCGTCCAAGGCTAAGAACGATTTACGCGACACCATTTTTCTCTCATCAAGCGAATAACGATTCAAGAATAATAAAGAAACCTAACAATGCATTTAAATGGCTCGATCTTATTTCGCGAAGACGCGAAATTTTTTCTTTATCCAAAACAAAAGATCGATTTACTAATTTTAAAATGTAGAAATGAAAGTAATATTTCAAATGTTTTGATGCTAAATAAATTATATTTAAAGCACAATTTCTTATTCTAGAAATTATAAATAAGAACGAAAATATAAATAACATATATGTAGGTATGTATAACCTACAATAGAAATACAATCTAAATAAAAGTATTCACGTTATTTTAGAATTTTTGCATCAAGAAGTCCAATACCGTAATCTAACATCATAGTAATCTTTGAATATAGAAATGTTTGACATTATGACACTTTAAAATGCACTTAATATGTGAAATATTCGCACAAAATTAATGACCAGCTGTAATATCGAATTGTATAGACGAGATTATGTCGTTCGTTCGAATCGATTTCCGATCAACACTCCGCTGTACGTTCAATCGCTGACATTTCCCTCAGCGAAAACGTCTAATAGACGAGGACATTGACATTGCATTTCAAGTTTCGAGCACAAAGGCTGTCACTGCTACTTCGTGCAGCGATTCGTTTTTAAGTGAATATATCGATCGGTTCGCGCAATTCTCTGCGTATAATAACATCCTGAATAATAATGTAAATGTCACAAATGCAAATTACCGACACCATAAATGCGGCCTGTGCAAACCATAAGTAATTTACAGTATACCCGATTAATGTGAGCACCGTCGCAATGAAACGTTTACTCGCTCGATTGATCGCGCGACCCGGCTGACTGTAAATCATCGAAAGACTCGTGTCAGTGAGGATTTTCATTTTTGGCAGTTGACGGGAGTGGTCAGTCGTTACCCCCGCTTAAAACAGAAATTAATTCAGTTTTATAACCACTCCCCTTACATTTGCGCTGGCAATCCCCTAGCCAGCGTGTGCCCGAAACCGCCCGTTTAAATGCACGTCTGCTATCCAGGATGGACGGTAACCGCGACCTGTGCGCGCCATAAAAAACGAAAATACTGTTTTAATTAAAGCAAAAAATTATATACACAAGAACTCTAATTGCGCGAGTTTATTATAGCTGAATTTGCAACTCCGGATATTTCGAGATATGCCCATTGTGCCAAAAAGATAACGTTCTCTTATTTTCGATGTGCAAACAGACTAAATCTACACGTTCCACGTAGAAAACGTGTCGGCGAATTTTTCCACGATAATTAATCAATTGTCGAACGTGGGTCTTCTTATAGATTTCCCGTTAATTTCGAAATTAAATTCAGCACTGTAGCTTAATTATGTCATCGATTGTTCGCCATTACGTACTTGGAAATATGTAAATGACTCTGTCGCAATATATACGTGTTCTCGTGACAAGGGTTTTAACGGCAACTAAATCGTAATAATTCATATATGAAAAATGCCGAATATAAAATCGTATCGAGTCAGGGATGAAGAAAAAACGTAGACACAGATATATCGATTGTAAGAATGTGAACTATATACCCAGATGATAACTTGGTAGTACGATATGCTCCGGTTATATCATTTATTTTTACACTTCGCCTTAAATAAATCGATACTCGAACGAATGATGTCAAATTTAGATTTTATATTTGCGTTATCCTTGCTAAATTTTTTAGCAGGAAATGTCAATAATAAAAATTACATTTTCAAAATATTACTCTATATATATAGGGTAAAAGCAGGGATTATGGAATAGCTTTTTTTAAATTAATATTGCTCCGATATAAATGCATATGAAGACTTTAAATTTACA
>NW_017296418.1:77106-111605 GCF_001594075.2 Trachymyrmex cornetzi | reverse complement strand
TAAATAACACAATAAATGAAATCCAAATTTGTTTATTTATATAAACTGATCAAGAAAAATAGAAAACTGTTCAATTTTTATTGTACAATAACACAGAAATATAATAGCATCATTACGAACGTTATTACGCATGGACAAATAAAAAATCGCGAATAAGCTGATAAATTGCAAATAAGCTGATATAGAATACATGCTGCAATCTAACCTAACCTAATCTGATCACGAATAAGTTGCTAACATGCATGGAATCTGTTCCATGTTCTCAACCCTCGATGTATTCCACATTACCTGCATGTCGTCATATGACAAATAAAGTCTTTCCGTAGTAATAAACTATAGTTTGAAATAGCAATTAATCTGCATAATATTGTTCATGCAACATTATTAAAAGCGTCTGTGCAATATAAGCATTAAAAAAATTTATCTTCAGTTTGTGAGAATACTTTTTAGAAAAAGCTGCCGGATCTTCTGACGTAACGAAAATGAATAAATGTTAATTATAGCAAAATAGTTGGTCGGACCGAGTTCATTGCTTGTTATGACATGTTTGATAACAGTTGCAATAACTTTCAGCGATTGCCGCCAGATTGCAATGCTTTGTTTAAAAAATAAGCCACTATTCCATATTAGTAGCCTATGCCATAATCCCTAATTTTACTCTATATATATATATATATATATTGGGTAAGTGGGAGAAATATGCCACACTTAAGCGAAATTAGATTTTTCAGTAATTATTTGTTTAATTTAAAATAATTTTACATACTGATCTTTTTCTTCCATCCTTTATCTATTATTTGTGTATAATTGGAATCGAATATATTCATTTTTAGTTATTAAAAATAAAGAAATACGAAAGTGCTGAAAAGTGGATAATATGCTACATACAAAAAAAAACTAAGTATAACATTTATTTTGTTTTTTTATTGCAAGAACACATTATTAATGATTTTTGTGATGAAAATAAACATTTGTAACATATATATAATATAGGTAATATAAACACTATAAGGATATAAGTAATAACTTTGATAGATTAAGTTATACAACATGTAAAATAAATTTTGAGACACATTTTTAATAGCATAAATATCTTTCTACGAATAGTCCTCGTGAATCCATCTACTGCAACAATTAGATATTATCCAATTATATTTTGAGTCATTTTTAAAAGTAAAAGTATGTAATGTGTATATAAGTATGAAACGTATAAATAAATATTTGTTTTACTTTATATTTACATAGTATTACAAGTAGCCTAAGTTCCAGTAATCAAGAAAATTTAATTCATTAAAATGAATTAAAAAACTGTATTCTTTATTTAGAATTTTGAATTGAGCATAAATTAATATAATACAATAATAAGCAAATAAAAAAATATAATCAAAAATAAAAAGTGGTTTATAATTAAAAATTTTGGAAGAAAAAGAGTGGTAAAACCACGACATAAGTTGTTTTCTGTGATATTTAATATATTCAAGTTTCGGCCAATATCTGGCCATCTTCAGTAATTACAACATTAATCACGCATTGGATACATAAATATAAATATAAATACCAAATTCGCAGTCATATATCTATTTAGTTAAGATTATAAGCTCTTTTTAGCATTATTCGTGAGCATATACTCCTTAGTTGATGAAAAATTTGGAATTGTTTCGAATTTTTGTGTATAATGAGAATTTATATTAGGTATACACAATTCGAAACAATTCCAAATTTTTCATGAAAAATATTCTACGGATAAGATAATAAGGTATTAATTACTAAAAATTGCCAAATATTGGTCTTGAATAATTTTTTATTCAAATACCATGAACTTTATAGAAAAGCTGCAAGAGACAAAAATAATTTATTTTCTTCTCATAAAGTTCTGAGAATTTTTTCAGAATTTTTTCGGAATTTTTTAATACCGTATTTTCTCATAAAAATAAGAAAATGCAGTACTAAAAAGTTGATAAAAAATTCTGAAAAAATTCTCAGAACCTTATGAGAAGAAAATAAATGATTTTTGTTTCTTGCAGTTTTTCTGTAAAGTTGACAGTATTTGAGTAAAACATTATTCGAGACTAATATTTTGCAATTTTTAGTAATTAATATCTTATTAACTATTGCGAAAATTACAAAATGGTAGAGGACTTTTCGACTCAGTTTAGTCCGCTCTATCTACACAAAAGTGATTGGCAAAAAAGGTCGGGACACCCTGTATACACTAAACAAGATTATTTCAGTTAGATATTATACATTGAGAGAAATGTTGTTTGGTACGTATAATCCTTTATTTTGTTGATATACATAATTTTCTCTAACAAAAACTTTCTTACTTTTTTATTTACTAAAACATTTCTCTCAATGTAAGCTTATTTTTTATCGAAAAGTTAATATAAATACATATAATTTTTATGTATTAAAGCTTAGGAAAAATTTATATTGCATTATAGTCTTCGTTCTCGTGTAAAATTTTTCCACGAGAATATCGAAACGATAAATGATGCAGCGGTAAAATTGATAAATATGCAAAGCCGCTTATATGTTTTATGACGACCACCGGCGGATAACTCGAGGATAAACATGCAATAAAAATTAATTAGACGCGGATCGTTACAGAAACGCAAACTTTTGCAACTGGGCAATTCCATTCATCGTTGTTTGTTCCACGACGAGGCTGCACGATATTTATCCATATATATACGTGCTTTCTCGTTATGAGACATCGTCTCGACCGTGTATTCGTTATTTCTGAGAATATGTACACGAATATATATTTATCTCGACATGTATACGAAATTCATTCAACCACCCTCATTAACGAGTTTCTCGATTAATTATCGTGGCGCGTTTCAGCTCGCTCATATACATCTGACCAAATATCATTGCGCGCATATTACTTTAACTTGCAGCACATCGAAGTAACGAGAAACGTAAGCATCAGCAAGTTTCGAACATATCGATTTGATTGGTATGAAATTTAAGTCTTGTAAGTCACCATACAGATTTGTGCTTAATATTTATATGACAAATTAAGATGCTTGAAAACGTAATAACATTTCATAATATTTTTCATGATAATATTTTGCATGATATTTGTCGGATATTGAAATTTGTTGGACACCGTATTTAATATATGAATATTGAAAGAACGTTTTAACAACTACCTTTTTACATCACGATTTTTGTTGTGGTATGCTTAATGTAAATTATATCGACACCGATACAACGCGAGCGTATTTTGTCGAGAATCGTGTTTGCGAGGTGGCGGAATGTGATATCGTATCTCATTAGCTGCAAATCCGCGTATTCATTAATCGTGGTAGTCAACGTAATAAACGTTGTGTGTAGTCATTTACGTCACTCAACGCATGATTACATACGAAGAAATACGGTTGGGCGACAAAAAAGCTCCCGCGATTACGTCAAGCGAGCATAATTAATTAAGCGCAATATTTTCTATTGCTTAGATATTTGCGTTTTTCAATTCACGTCACGATTTTGAGAATACTAGGAAAGCAAAAGGAAAAAAGATAAGTGTGATTAATAGAACGATAAGGAATAACATTGCTGTTATAACAACTTTTTTTCTTCGACATTGATGGATAATCGCGAATTAATCGTCATCCTAATCCAATTTTTTTTTACATTAAGTGAATATATTTGTGTGATAGAAAGATACTACATTTTATAATAATGTTATTTATTTATTAGATAATTATAAAAATTTGATTGTTCTACATTTAAAAATCTAATATTTTGCTTGTATAAATAAAATGATAAAACATGTTGTTGAATGGCCGATATTCGATATGTCAGCAACTTCTTGATATTTGTATATTGGACTTCAATGCAAATATTGAATATCGTCAAATGTATAAAGTGAACGAGCAGATTGAGATTCATCGAAAAGGTTAAATTTACTTCGTGAATTTTAAAAACTATGTTCTATGTTTTAAATATAATTCATGTTTTGCAGCCGGACAATTGTTTAAACTGGAGACACTTAAAATTGGAGCGCTTGTTAACCTTCTCGTTAATTCAAATAATCCGAGATGGAGTAGTTTGTCTATAACCACTCTTCTCAAGATTATTCTAATTATTTAATATCTTTGCGAAAGCCAATTAATTCTATATTTAAGTGATAGTCAAAGTTTGTTACCTTTTTAGCGAACTATAGTAAAATATTTTAATACTGTTGCAACTTTTAACGAAGAGATATACGAAAATTAGATCAAATTTTCCTAATTACCTAATATTTACAATTATAAACGTTACAACAGAATATACTGTATATTATATACATTTATACGTAATAATAATCATTTATTATATAGTAATTAAGCATTTCATTGGTATATGCTGTGTTTGTCGTGCATGTGCAATATATTATTTTCATCTAGTTGGAGTGCGACAGTGCGCTTTAACGTGTCTACCCTGCAATTTGTACTGTCCACCGGACTTGTCGCTCTACATTATTATCTGATAAAGATCTATTTTGATTGCTTTCCGTTCTTTGAAAACGCAGCTATTATTAAAGCCACCTGGGCGTACAAATACTCGAGACACGCGTGCATTCCTTGAAATGATACAATGTTACCACGAAACGAATTTCATAGTTTCGCTACTGCAGTGCTCCCCGTGCAAATTAATTAATTTATCTTCTCGTTTAATCCGTTTAATCACCTAAACGGCGACGAACTGTAACTGCCTCGCTTGTTCTCTCGGCAGCTCGAGCTCCGTAGATATATCTAAGCGCTAAAGACATGCTTGTTACGTTATTAAAACGTGTTTTTTGAACAGTACCATTTTATTTAAATTAATTTAAACTAATTTGTGTTTAAATAAGTTTAAAATTTATTTAAACATTTCAATATGCAATTTTTAGAGCTTTCTTAATTTGAATGATTCATTCTAGTCATGTTGTGCACATTATTGATTGAAACTTTTTTCATTTTCTTGTGAAAATTAATTCTTAAACGCCACACTATACATATTGGATATGGTATACCTAATCCAATTTAATTGCATATAACTCTCAAAAAAATGAATATATTGTAAACAATTTTTTTCAATCGTAACACCAGACATTAAGGAATATAACGGTACCAAGCAAATGTATATACTTTATTGACAATAAAATTATAAATAATAGAAAAAACATTGGAAAAGTATTGAAAAAAAGCCATACTGCACACACACACACACACACACACACACACAACACATACACACAGGCCTTTAAGGCATTTAAGTTAATTACACTACATTAACCCTTCTACAATTTGACATTAGCGACATTTGTTAGCTCGATATCCAATCATATAGAGCACTATAAATGTTCCTTTTCTCACTCTCTCTATTTACTTAACGACTGTTTAATTCATTCTGTGCGCGATATAGTCATGGTGAAGGTGTAACAGGTACGAAATAATTGCTTCCTACGAGTAATTGCTCGCTTTTTTCACGACAGTCATTTGTAGCCCGTTGATCGCCCTTACTCCCTGTACGTCTGGTAATCGCTTTTCGTGTCGCGCGTGCATTACAACATCAACGACAGAAAAATAATATTAATACGAAGCGGCAGTTGGTGAAGCGTTTCGCGCGGGAAATGAAGATTTTCTATCGAACGTAATTCGTTTATCTTCCATTCTTCCCTGCTCATATAATAGGAGACAAGGTAAAACGGCGAAAGTTGCAATGAGAGAATCAAGAACGGATTTAAAAGAAAGGGCCCATTAAAAAATGATAATTGGGGCTATTCTACTACACGTATTCTATTATAATATAATAGAATATGAATCCTCAACTCGCATATCTGGAATTTGGAAATGATGAATTTGCAAGATCCTGATTTTCTTCCTTTATTAATTCGATTAGCAAAATACTAATAAATTTCAGATGATAATTGTCAGAAATTATTATTTTATATACGTACGAGAGGGAAATAATTAAATAATAATGTGTTGTCCACAATTTCTTGCGCATTGATAAATCTAGGTTATCTATCTGCGTCGCCGTAACGTCACGTATGGATGTACGGAGAACGATAATGTCGACCGGGTTACATCGTTGTACTGGCAATCGCATAGTGATCCTCCTGACGGATATTCTCGATTTGTCGCCTTATCTAATCGTAAACGGATGCGCGCCTCGTAACCGCGTGTGACCAATCGAGCAGCAAGGTGACTAAATTTACGAATACCCCTTACTTAACTCTTAACTGACATCGTAAAGAAATCATTAATCTTGAAAATATTTTTATTAACCTTTTTGAATGTTTAGACTATCATTTATCTATTTTTAATCAAAACTAATAATAAAATCTAAAAATTAGTATTACATTGATCCTTGTTTAAAGCATGGTAATAAATAAACTTTGACAAACGTTGAATTGGATTCAATGGATGTACGATGACATTTGAGAATTAAGAATGTATGAAGTGTCTCTGGAAAAAGTGACTAGAAATGGAAATTTATAGTTTCCGTATAAAAATAAATTGTATATGAAACAGTTAAATTTGATTAATATCTATCTTCAACAGTATAATTTTATAATTTTCAACTAGAAATTTTATTATTTAATTATGTTTTAAAAATATCTACTTCATATAAAAATAATTTTTCTTTCAAATCACCGCCGAAGTTTTTGTATTACTTTCACAAATACAATACAGAAAAATTTATAATATTTTCATAATTTTTTCATTCTGTTAAAAAGTACATGTAATGTATCCTTAATCTTTTAAATAGTGAGTTTTTGTAGTGCTAGCCAACTGTAGTAACTTTTTTGCAAATTATAACTGTGTTTTTCATAAATTACAAATAGTTTGGATTCTCAATTTAAGTATTAGTAAATTAATATTAATACTTCGAAATTTAAAATGTATATGAATTAATGTACCTTCATATTGCATAAGCTATATAACAACATTCATATAGATTATAGTACCTATAAATATCTAATTCTATCATCACGATATAAATAAAAAAGAAACATCAATTTGTATTCTCGATATCGAGATGTTGGTTATCATCGCGAGAATAACAAGCATGTCTGACTGCTATTTGCTAAGTACAAGATTACTTTCGGAATGAGATACAAGATTCCGGGAATACTTGGATAAAGCGGGATACATATCCGAAGAGTAGATGGAGGAATTCTTGGCAGACGGCCATTGAGAGAAATATGAACCGAGCTCGATTCTATGGTAACACGTAGTAAATTCTGTCATGGGGCGCCAGCAGACAGGCACATTGAAATGGAACGTATTGTACAGCCGAAAGAAAGAAAGTCGTTTTAATTCTCTTAGACAGGCTCAAAAGTTAATGTTGATATTATTATTATCATATTAAAATAACAGTAAAGAGAATTATAGTGTCAGAAATTGAAACAACTACAATATTATTTCGTAGAGTTTAATTTGTAACTAGACATAGAAAGCATAATGAGCTTTACAGCACAAAAAAATGAATAAACAGACCTTTTCAGTTCCTGAATACGTATAAAATATCCAACAATTAAACAAACCTTTGCGTAGACAAGCGCTTCGTAAAATTCTCGGGAGATAGAAAAAGCGTATCCGGAAGGAATTTTTACTTGAACGAACGGATTATATATATCTGTCTGCTAATTATCCCACGCACAAAATCAAGGAAGAAAAGACTTTGTTATTCCGAAGATGTTGCCTCTGAACAATGAAGGGAGTATCGATCGTCGGAAGTAAACGATAAAACGGCGCGAAAAGAAAGAAGGAACGACGGGGGTCTTCTTTCTTTTGAAATGAAAGGAATTTATTTTTAGTCCCTTATGTACGCGCGATTCGCGATAGGGAAAGTCTTGATTTTACGCTGACGGAGCGGACGCATACGCGCTTTTCGCGTTAGTGCGCGTCAAGAGGAATCTCTCGATGAACCTCTGACTCAGCTACTGGCCGCGCGGTGTTGCACACGGGAGCCAATGACACTGCTGGCTATACAACGTGTATTGTTCTGACTACCGTGTATCGATTCGTTGAAAGAAGACAACTTCCGCGCTTCGCATTTCATATTGTACTATAACTTTAATACAGGATGTGCGAATGCGACCAAAAAGGGGATGAAAAATATCGCTTATTTGTGACGACAACACGACACGATTCAAAAAACAAAGTTTTCCAGAAAATGAATTTGAACATTTTGAAGTATTAAAATTTTGTAATATTAATTTTGAAATGTAATTTTAGTGTAATCTTAATTATAAAAGAATGAAAATAGGTATGTTCTTTCTACTTTTTTCCTTATATTCCGTTCTCTCTCTCTTTCTCTCTATAAATTTTAAATTGTCAATTTTTTAGTTATGTCGTTGTAATCACTGACGATTATGGGGACCATGCCCTCTTCTTAAAGTCTTCATTTTCAAAAATATTCATAATAAAAAATATATATATTTTTAATCTTTCTGAAATTATAACAATTTTGGTATTCCCAAAATATTTTTCAATTTAAGAAGCTCCTAGATACAAAAAATATAGATTCTATCATATTGTTCTTCTTTTATACTAATTTTAAATAAAACGTTTTATAAATTATCCAGTTAAATAATCCAGTTAAGTAATACTTTTTTAATGTATGTAGTAATTTTAATAATAATTTAATGTTCTATCTTTTCATATTTGACCTTAAAAAAATTTTGCTTATGGCGAGATAATGGGCCTCCCTCGATGAGTTTTTGCCATTGGTTGTAGCGAATGGATAAAAAACGAATGAGAAATAAACACTAAATTTTTTCATTAATCCGGAAATAACCTATTTTTTATCCCAGCGCGGTGATGAGAAAATGTAAATTGTAAAATGCAATGGATATTGTTTAATAAATTTGATTTTAGCAATTATTCTTTAAGAAGCTTTAAATATTCAATTCCATCGAAAACTCGCAATAAAGTATTTTATTAATTAACATCTTTAGTTTTTTTTAATACTGTCGTAATAAACTATTTACTTACTTATTCCGATGAAATATAACAGCAAAATACAACTGGGCTAATTCTGTTTGTTTAATATTTTTTTGATTTCTACTTGCTTTTTTCGAAACATTGTGAATAAATTCATGTTCTCAAATACTAGTAAATTGGAAAATAATAATATACACTATAATATCAATAATTTACTATTTTCGTTAAAACTATTTACGTTAAAAAAATCAAGTCACTACTCTCAGGTTATAATATATAACGTTTTTTTGTCGGAATAACAAAAGCATCTTAAACGTCGCTTGCAACAATTTACGTACTAATTAATAGATTCTTGGAAGAAAGATGCGTCTCGATGTTCCTCGACAGAATAATTCAGATTGGAGAAATATTAAGTTGATAAATAATTTATTCCATGTCGCAGGTCTTTAGATAGAATTTTTGTTTTCTAGTATAAAGCCAATGACACACAGAAAAACTTAAGTAGTAAGATGTAAGTAGTAGCTCATGTAGTTGACGTTATTTGTCGTCACTTTGACGTCAAAATGATGATAAATGATGTCAGTTTACTTGGAAGCGAATCAGCCAATTACAGTGAAGAACATAAAGCATTAACGTATAAGCAATAATAAATTCAAAATATTAATTTGTTTACTGCTTTTATGTATTACTGCTTTTTCTGTGTACCATTGACTTAATTGCACTGGTAGGATGTGTAGTCTATTAAATTGGACTGTCCAATCATGATTGGCACCCTCCCAATTTGCCAGCGACTTTCGATCAGCGAACGACCCTTTCCTCTTATTTCGGTCACGTATATATTACGGTAATATCTACCTCTTCACGAAAAAAATTAAACCATATGATAAATTACGAGCGACTAAGGAAATAATAAAAACAAAATATGAACGCAACGCAATTTTGTACATAATGATATTAATACTATTATCATTTTATTAATTATGTCACGATTTGAAACAAGATTTGTACACGGAGAAAATTTTATATTTAAAATTATTATAATGTGGTAATAGCTGCGGTCTTCATGTAAATTATAAGTTTAAATGTTATAGTTATTTTTTTAAAAACAATAATATAACGTAATTTTTACATTTTTTCATAGCAAAAATTAACTGTTTTTATGTTAGAATATGGCTTAACAAAATAATTACTTTATTTATGTGATAAAAATTAGTATTACCATAGTAAAAGTGAAGTCGGAATCATGTTGTGAGAGTCTATCGAAAATACAAGATTACTAGTAAAGTGTAATTTAAAATTGTGTATTAAAACTTAATATAAAATTTTCTCCGTGTACAAAAAAGAGTCATCGGCTATGCTTGACGTTGTGAATGTACCATGAAGAATTCGCAAAGATAGCACGAATCTGCATTTAGAATCTACGTTTATAGAATTGTACGTTTTCCGTACAATTTCAGTAAAATATTTTTTTGCGGTTTAAACAGATCGAGAAGCTAACATCGTGACGTCGAACGAAGTAGATACAAAAAGAAATGGGTAGTACTCTGACATACCTTGACATCCCGACTCTTCATCTCCTGCCTTCTGGGCACAGTATTCTCCCCGTCGGCATACACGAGATTCCTAATAAATCCATTGAATCTTGGCTCGAATATCACGCTAGGCAGCGCCAACAGCGTCAGCTTGCTGTTGTACCAGCTAGGCATACCGCCCACGTAGACGTCCGAGTTCCCGGCGAGCTTGCCGAACTCGAACTCCTTGCCGCGCGACGTCGAGACCGCGCCGACACCGTCCACGGTTAGGGTAGTGTTCTCGTTGCACCTGGTGATCTGTATCTTGTGCCAGTGGCCGTCGCCGAGGTCGTGGCCAACCGTGACAATCTGCGCCCCGCCGCCAAGATTGTACCTCAGTCTGAGAGCGCTCTCGACCAGTTTGACCTCGAAGAAGTCGTAAGTGCCGCCGTCGTCCGTGTAAAGTAGCAGCCCGTTACCCTGCTCGGTCTTGAACTCGAACTCGAGGGTGCCGTTCAGGCCGGCATTCCATTTGCGAAATTGTGCGTAGCTCGTCGCGGAACCCTCCAGCAGGAAGCAGCGGGCCACCTGGCAGGCGAGCAGCACCGCCAGTAGAAGCGGCGCCGGCAAAAGCGTGGGACGCATGATTCACTCTTGGACTGGATCTCCCGCTAGATTCTGTTCATTCGCTCAATCGGGCCGTTCTCGTGTGACGAAGGACGTCACGCGCTCATACGCATCTCGCGTGGGCGCTCGAAGCGTGGGTGCGTGATGCTGGCCACGTTGCACCACCCGGTTGCATCCGTGAGCACGTGAGCACGCACGCGCGAATCGTGCGTGGGTTGGGTGTGATATGCGATTTTGTGATCGTACGCGCTGCTCGTGCGTACTCGTCTATATCTCTCTCTCTTTTCCTCTTTTTTTGTTCCGTATAAATTATCCTTAAAGTGCCTCCGATTGATTGTTTCTCGAGTTCTCGTGAGCTCTCACAGCTCTCACTGAATAAACTCGTCGAGCGGGAAAGTCGTTTCCAATATCGTCTCGAAAAATTAATGAACTTGATAGTGATCGGACACGCTCGTTCCAAATTGCATTTTTATCTTTGTTATTTAATATTAAGATGATCCCCCTTTCGAGAAAATTACAACAATAAATACTTATGAAAACTTTGATATAGTAATTATTCGTAAAATGATACCCTTTTTTAAATCTTATCTCAAATAGAATTATTTCAGTTGGCATGAAATTCGTTCACTATTTTCATAAAAGTCGATATTTCTGGATATGTCTTCAATTTCAAGTTCAGTCTGTTATTTGGACGCATCAAGATTCGTAAGTTACTTCCCTAGTTCACTCTAAAAACACTGAAAACGCAATGAGAGAATCCACAATATTTGTGTCTCTTTAACGCGCGTATAATGTACACCAATCGATAACGAAAAGTTTCTCGAGGAATAAGCGCTTTAATCACGTTTATTATATGTACACAATTTAAACCAGAGATTGAGGCTAGAGAATGACGTGCTTTCCTCTCCGAGAGAAGAACATCAGTTAGATTTAATACTTAATACGTTGTTCAATTACAGCAAAGTTCAATCTCTTAGTACCAGCATTATATTTTTACGGAAAATCAATCAATATCGATCACAGTCACTAAAGTGTGTTCGATGGAGCAGAAGAAGTATCGACGTTTTGCTCAGATGTCTCACAGAGCGCGACTTTCTTTACAATCCGTCACAAGACACATCTAATGCCTTTCCTCGTTTCCTCCAAGATTCTGATTTTTTTAAAAGACGATCAGTTATTTCTTCTGACTCATTCCACTGGTAGAATCATTGTCAGTAGCATCGAAGCACAAGGAGTAAAGAAGTTAACTCTTCAGAAATCAGTGACAAAATAAATGACGTATATACATTATTTACTGAGAGAGTCTCTTAATTGCGCATTTGTGAATCTAGACTGGGCAATCTCGAGAAGATAAGGATATGGAAAATTCAATAATTTTCAAAAGATCGTTGGTACGACTTTCTTGCGCTGTTTCTTCGAGAGCTTCCGTATGTTAAAGAATCCTTAAATAGGTTGCGCATAACAATGTAAAGGACGACTGTGACGATGTCGAGATATCGAGACTTGGCGTCGAGGATCTCCGTAGTCGCGATCTAAACCTCGAAAGTCACCTCGTAACGCTTCGCGTCGATGACACACTTTCACCGCGGCTCTTTCGGCGGGATACACGTCTCGGAATTGCTCGCGGAGTGGCTCGAGCAAGTCAATCCGAATCGCGTGGAACGTCACCTGATTTCGCGCTTCATCCCCGGCACCGAAGGTCAACCGGGATGGAGAGAGAGCGGGTCCCTGCGACGAGCGACACGACCTCGACCTAATCACGCGATGAGCACTTTCACCACACACCAGGCTCTCTGTCCCTCCCTCTCCGCTGTCCGCAACGCAGAATCGCGAGATGCCGGGGGATGATCACTCGACGATCGTTCGCGACGTCGTCGTTTTCCCCGTGACGAGCTCGTGGTGGCGTTTCAATGGCGCCGACAGAGCACAGCACGGATCCTGCACGTCGGGTCGAGTCAGACGACTACGCTACTTGCTCGCGGTTCACTCTCGAGTCAGCCATCCGTTCGTATCGCGATCGATCCGGCCGCGCGCTCCATTTTTCCTTCTCTCTCTCTTCCCCTCCCTCCCTCCCTCCCTCTCTCTCCCTCTCTCTCGTGCGCGTTCGCTCTTTCTCTCGCCACCCGGAAGCTTCAGCGAAATCGAACGTACACGTCGGAACAACGCGCGCGAACCACGTAAAATCCCGTTCACCGTTTCTTGTCGTGGCTGCTGGTCGCGATCAGTAGACCGTTCCCCGGAGATGGATCGACCCTCTCGACGGCTCCCGGCTTGATACTAGCCTAGCGAGACGAAGCGATGCTCGGTCGAGACGCTCGCTGCCGACGACGATGGTGCGACGCCCCCGGCATGACGCCGACGCCGACGCCGACGACGACGTCGACGCCGACGCCTCGCGCCGTTCCTCTGCGCAGCCGCGCGTCGAGGGAGAAGACCGGAGGAGAAAGAGAGGGTTACGGTGGTGCGAGAGGGTTGTTCTTCGTCGGTGCCTGCCTGCCTGCCTGTCTGTCTGTCCGTTGTATAATGCTAGGAGTCTAGGACGCAGGTGAGGGCGCGGAGAGATGAAGGAACGTGCTGGTGCGTATCTACTGGGGCGGGAAGGGGTTGCGCTCTCAGATTTGCTCCTCCAGCGAGAACATTAGCGACGAGGAGCGCGGAAAAATTGTTCAACAACCCTTCGATCTGAAAGCGAAAGAAATTCTTAATGAGCGAAGCGCGTTCCTAGGACCGTTGATCCACCTGAGAAACATTTTATGGATCATCGATCGATACCGACAAAGTGATTAATGGAGAAATGCAATCATGAAACTTTCGTATTGCAAATTCATTGATCACGTCGAATATCCAATTTTAAATATTTTTATCAAAAAGAGAGTTATGTGAAAGTTTTTGAAAAAAGACATTTTATATATTTATATCTTTTTTCTTTTTTTTTTCTTTTTTTTTCGGAAATAGAAAACAATGTTTTGCTATCTTCCATTAAGAGATGTGAAATACGAAAGAGAAAGAGGGAGAACTATGTTAAAACAGTATTGTATAACATTTACAATTATTATTCAGAGTTTTCCATACATGTATATCTATTTATCAAATGAATGAGAAACATTATAGATAAAACAACTATTTTGTTGAAAGAATACTGCGATATTTCCTGCTTCACTGACTTTATTTGTGCTTTATTTTAATGTAACTCGAATATATATATACATAACAGGTTTTGAGTAGAATAATGAAAAATTTTTAATAATCTAATATTATTCTAATAATATATCTTTATAACCGAATCTCGTAAGAATAAATAAAGCTCCATTTATATAAATCCGGAACACGTTAGTTCTTGATTTACACTATTAATTCAATATTTAACGAAACGAGAAAATTGGATCGCTCGCATCGATTAAATAAGTGAAAGATGGAATGGCATGACGGAAGCGAAAAGAGGATGGGTGGGGCGGTGAAATTCGGCTGCCAAAATAAAAGAAATGGTGACTGAACAAGAAGATGTTGCGCGAAGGTACCTCGTAAAGGTGGTTCCCCGGACCGAGTGGTAGAGAGATAGGTGTAGATGTCAATCGAAAGGTGAAAAAGTGCGCGACTCAATGCTGAGAAAGCATCGTGTGTCTGTTTGGCAGAAAGCGTCGATTCGTAAGGACGATACAACACGAATCGGGAGATGGTGAACGGCGATTTTGTCTGGTCAGAAATTCGAGGAGCCGTCGAGTGCTTTCGACGTCGACCCGAGTCTGCGATTTTTCCATTGCGTTGCGAAAACTGAGCTCGTACAAAATATACAGTTTGCGCGTTTATTATCAACCTTGCAAAATGTATCTAATAACGTTGTGAAAAATAAGGATATATAACAATTATAAGCGGAAATTAGATTGATAGGATTAAAGATAAGAGAAAAAGAATCCTATATTCATATGTAAATTTACGAATACATTTTTCAATTCTTTGAACTGCATTGATTCAGTTTGTCAGACTTGAAATCATAAATTGAAGCTAAAAATGTACAAATTATATTGATCGTCAATTCAATAACGATGCTAATAAGCATCTTAAAACACTACAAAGAACTTGTTGCGAAAATGTATCATTTCAACCAGATTTTGAACCTGGAACTCACGACTTTTTCCGAACGTTTTATCAATTTATCGTTATCATTTGTGATATTTTTTGTAATAAATTTTTTGCTGTGTTTTAAGATACTTATTAGCTTTATTATTAAATTGACGATTATTAGTTCTGATATTATTTCCAGTTTTAATTCATAATTGCATTTCAAATTCGACAAACCGAATCAGAGCGCAGTTTATAGAATTGAAAAATAGATTTGCTTTGCATATAAATATTATTGAGCATCAAAATTCACTTTGACCAAATAAAAGATGTATAACTCGATACCCTTCGTTGATCTTTCCTTTTCAAGAAGCTTCTTAGTTAATTAATACTGCAAATAGATTGATAATTCTATTACTATCATTTAGACTCGCAGGCAATTAATGAGAATGAAAATTATACCGCAGCCTTAGAAGGAGGGAAAATAGACCATACATCAATTATGACAGTTGATTATCATTAACGCTAATTTAATGCTCGTATGCGATATCCTCGAGATAATAGCTCCCATTAGTCCGTGTCGTTCAGTATAATTAACACTTTGAGTCCAGAGGGGGTACACTGCAAATCCCACCGTGATGTTAAACGTTCTCCGGATTCGAAGTATTAACCAACGTAGGATACCTGTATATTAATATCGCATCTGTATAAATCGGGAATGTAGAGTATCAAGGAATATCGAAGACCGATACGTTATCGTCGGGTTGTTTTTGCTGACAAAAATGATAAAAATCACATACAATACCATTTATCTCCAAGCTCGCCTTAATTCTTTTAAAATCACTCATCGACCTAATCGATATGTCGTTATTGTTGACTTGTCGACGATGTATTAGTCCCGCGAGAATAATTATATTATTAGATCAAGACGACATGGACCCTTAAGTCATCTGCACGTAAGATGAATCGTTGCTCACGCGTCTCTTTCCCTTGTTTCTCGTTAGTATTTTATCCGTCGGACAGTGTCCACCATATTGATGGATCGCAGTAAACCGTCCCCTAAATCCTGTCCAAGTAGGTCGATCCAACGGATGTGTTTACCTGATAGCTCGCGGTACTTTGGAAAACGCTGCAAGACAGAAAGACCGTTCACGCTCGAGTTGCAAAAGTTTTCGTCGAATGTACACCGACATCCCCGGGCCGTCTCGCATTGGAAAATATGTCCCGATTGTGACTCCCGAGTTTCGTCCGTTGTGCTAGTACCGGGTGGTCAGATAGAAATGTCAGATTCGTTCAGGCAAGGCATATAGATTGCACGTATCGTTGGTATGCACAGCATAGATGAAATTCCAAGAAATAGTCGGAATACAAGGAAAAATTTGTAAAAATTTTATTCGAAACATTCCTTCGATCGCAAAATCGTTCTTTATATTCTAACGTATAATCGAAGCATTACTAGAAGCAAAAATTTTCTACTATTATTTTTCTGGTATTATTCTATTCTAGTATTGGTATAGAACAATGCAACATTGCAACAGTCAAACACGCGTTTGCTGTAGAAATACTACATAGGAAGCCTGTTTTATTTCTCTCTTTACAGAAATTTTATTGGAATATAATAATTACTTAATTACTTATATTGTGTATTAAAAGCACTATTATTCATTACTTTTAATACTCAAAATAAATAATTTCTAGTATTAAATTGGATTCTTTAACAGTCTTAATAGCATCTCGTTAGTGATTTAACGGAAGAAAAAATCGGTACGAGATGCTAACAAGAGAGACAGGCCCTTTATAGGTATACTATTTCTCATTCTAGATTTGACTATCACGGTGCTTAGTCTATTCTATATATCAATCGATATTATATGAATGTATTAGTTCTTAAAATACAAGATATAACTAAAATTATATATAAAGAATAAGTTTATTCATATTATTCTATTTCATTTTTTTATTAATTCATATTTTTATATAATTGCAGAAGAATTATATCTTTAATTTAAGTTAATTTTCTTTATTAAACCAAAAACATTTTTTATTTAAATAAATAATATTTCAAGTTATAAAATACATTATTAAATATAAGAAATTTTTCAAATAAATATACAAATTTTTTTAAATAAATATATTTTTTACGTAAATAAACATTTAATTGATTTCAGATACGCGAACACTTCCGAGTTGTGTTAAATTTTTCTTAAATTTCTGTTTGTTCACCCGATATACGAAGCACATGCATACGTGCGGAATAGAATCGAAAATGCTAGGAAACTTCGACGATAACGCAGGACAATATGTAAGGACGCGTCTCTCCGCGTTTCCAACAAATATCGACCCATGCCTGACCCATCTTCCCGGTTCAGCTAGCAAAATTTTGCAAAAAGTTGTCGTAAGATACTAAGGAAGAACCCTCTCAAACTGTGTCAAGCCGAGTACAGTGGATGTCTATTATTTTTTTCTTCTACATTGTTTGCGGAGAGTATCACTGCGCACAATTTGTTTGCCGACCAAAATAAAGAGTGCGCAACTGTATACGTTTTTATCTGTTCCGGCCGTTTGTTTTAATCTCGTAATGCGTGTTTTCGCGCAACGTTGACGAAATATCGTTTTATGAAATGAACGCTATCGATTTCCTCGCAAATATTTTTGTTGTTGAAGTAAACGTAAGGAAGATAAGGTTTTTAGCGCCATATTTAGATATTCCATGTTACAGCTTTGCAACTATTAAACATTTTTGAAAAAAAATTTACAGAAATTTAATTAACATTGACGAAAAAATGTAAGCAATAAATAAATAGTATAAATTTCAAGAACAATTTAGTATGAAGATTATTTAATTTTTATATTATTTAGAAAATATATTTGCTTTTTCTCATATAACTTGATATAATAGCTAAATGCAATAGTCAACTTTAAATCGAAGGTAGAGAAAGAAATTTGATGGTTAAAAGTATTATATTACACAATTATTCAAATTACAATAATTTTACAATTTTACAAAAGTTTATATTACTTATGTAAATCTAATTTGATTATACATATAATACGGATAAAACACTTGTCAAAAGCTTTTGTTGAGTTAAATTTCATCTGGAAAGGTAACACAAGTACGGTTTTCCCTGCTTTAATATTGTCGCGTTTCTTTATTAAGTAAGTACGCACAAAAGAAAACTTGTGCCAGAGAGAAATCTTGACAGCTTTATATCCAGAGCGACTATCATAATGCAAGGAACGCTGGCAGCGAAAATGGCTTTAATCCTTCTTAACCAAGCCCTCTGCATGTCTGACCCGTGACTTACCTATACTACTGAATTCCTCTTAAAAGTCGCGAACGATGATCTTATGTGAAACTAATTAAGCAATTAGTCAAATCGTTCACAATCAAAACATCATTCTAAACTCATTGCGCTCCGTACATGCCCTTTAAAAATACGCGTGCAATTTGTTTCGCTCGAGAGACATCGAGGCGCGGGCCCCATTATTATCTCCACCATTCGAAGTCGCTCGTGCTCACGGCGACAATATAATTACTACGTCCCACGCGGTCACGTAGGTGTGTAATTAACCTACAACCGACAACGCCATTCCCGCGAAATGGAAGAAATTTAAATACCAATAACCCAGAATGCGCGCGACTTGGAGACGACGTGAACAGAACAATTCTTGACGGTCTAACGAGAGTGCCAGATGCTCTGGAAAGCTTCATCAGAGCCGTCCTGGAAACTTAATTTTTCCCGGCCTTCTTCGCACAACTCCTCTTTGTCGTCGTTATTGTCCTTCAACTCTAGTATGGTGTTATTGGCAATCATAAATTTGTCGCGTGCTTGATAACAGTCAAATGTTAAAATTTTTTCACACCATTGTATAATCATGTTTTGCATGTGACGCGCTTAGATACATTATTCAGTATTTATATTTACAAAGGACAGTCGGCGAATTAACTCACAAACCAGTGGCGCGAAACAATAATCAATATATTAGTACAGGAATTAATTAACATTGACAGAGAAATTATAATATCTCCCTGTCGTCGCAGAGTGTATCGCAAATGAATCGTCGTTATTAATTGCATCAGGTTTAATTAATTGATGTTCACTCCGATGGATCGAAGCTCGTATCGCGCGATTTTTACTCCGAGATAGTAGAAGAGGAAGGGAAAAGTAGGACGTTCCCTTATCCGCTTTTAATCTATGATTGAACGCGGTTGTAAACACATTTTTTCGGATTTCCGAGTTAGCTGCATATGTATACTATACGCGCGTATTATCTGCACACGTATCGCTGGTATCGCGTGTACGAGTCTGTTTTGCAGGAATTATTTTCAGCGTTAAAGATAGCACACGCGCACACAGTGCAGTGTGGCATAGCGCGTCGAAATTTTAAAACCGACCGCAATATCGTTAGTTGAATACAAAAATCACCGGTCCGCAATTTCGCAATTATTATTTAAATTGACAGAAAGTATCCTGCTTTTAATCTTTCACCGCGAACAAATTTTGTGTCGAATATACGAGAGATATTTTATACGAAAAAAAGCAATAAATAAGTCTCGAAACGCATCATATTTTGAATGGACAAATGCGATTTTATAATGATAGAATTCCAGGTTTACCTATTTATTCTTTCGACATACACAATACATGAAAATAATAATTCAACAAAGAAGAGATATTAATAATTGCTTGCTAATCGTGTAAAATCTAAATTAGTCCCTTTTTGGGACCCGACTTTCAGATCTCGATATCGGCTGCAACAATTTTATTCGAACTGATCGCAATCGAAAGATGCCGATAACATTAGGGTCATAGTTTTTTAAAATGCAAACAACATACATTTATTCTTGTTACTTTTTTAACAATATTTTGGATATTATTTTCACTGAAGCTTAACAAATACTATCGAAATTAAAGAGAAAATACTTGACAGAACTTTAATTTTATCAAAATATTACAAAGTATGCATTGGCCATCTTATCTGATTTTTAGGGAAAAAATGGCCACGTTAAGAAAGATAGCCATAGTATTTATAAATAAATAGTGAAAATAAAAGTATTAATTATAGGTCACATTGCAATTTACGTATCTTTATTGTGTATGTAATGTTGATTATGGCAACTTAATTGTAATTTATTAGACATTATAACAATTTTTAGCAGACACGTGCAAAACTTTGCAGATAGTTGAAAGAAAAAATATTAGATAATATTTATAATATTGTTATTTTGAACAGTGTACTCATATGAACTACTGTAAATATTGATTATCTTTAAGAATGACTATAAAAATGCACTATTTATCAATTATTGGAGAAATTATGGCCTATAGCCATCTTTTCCGTATGGCCATAATACCCTAGTTTACTCTATATAATAAAAATATTTGTAGGTTTTTTTTATTGCGGTTGTAGTTTCTGAGTAATTTTAATCTAAAGTTTGTTGATGTCAAAACTCCAGATAAAGTTGGTAGCTTCACGAATTTGACAACGGCACGAACATATACGCAATGACGTTCACACGTCAAGCGATCAAGCGGCCCGTTTTATATTTTTATGCACTTGACGTCGCGACGCTATCGCGTCGCTTGATAATTGCATAATAAAATAATGATTAGGAGCACAATTTTTATAATTCTTATCGCTATAATATCAGTATTAATAATTATATTTATAGTTTTAAATTAAAAAAAAATTCTGCTGGAAAAAATATAGATGTAAATATAATTATTACTATAAATATTGTAACAGTAATAACTACAAAAATAAAGCTCCTTCAACCATCTGGAGACACGATAGCTAATTATTTTACTATATTATAGTTATAAATGTCAGAAAATTTTCTATCCCCATGCAATGCTGCCAAATTTTTATCATTTATTTATGTCTTTTGAACGAATCTCTGTCGTAAGTTTTCTCAACGTCGCCAAAATACTCGTTTCGAGAAAGTAAATTATAGGAAGAGATGTGCCAACAGCTGTACTTTCAAAATTTACCCGACGCGTATAAGAGGAATCGATGTGGCATTATTCGCAGTCATCGATTCCCCTCACGATACCGAGAAAATGAGAAATTGAAAGGATGGGTCAATGATATGCGTTTCTGTCGCGTGGTTTCGACAGGAACTATTTCCCCAGTTTCTCCCCATCCTCTTTCTCGTTCTACATCCGCATCCTAAAGCTATCGTTCCGCTGTGCTGCTTCCATTTATTTTTCGCTATTCAAACCGGGGCGGTTACGTTTTATCACTCGGTTGATAAAATAAGTCGCATTATGTACAGAATGTTGCTAAAATTCTTAAGCGGATATTCTCTCGTTCGCGATTATGGTAATGTGATAGCTATTAACATATTGGCGTTCTCGAAATAACTAATTATTTTCGTTGAGAAAACGAGGTTCTGCAAACTATTGCTTCATCGATTCAATGATACGCCTGGAAAGTTAGTCCATGAATTTTGGTAACACCCTGTATAACACCCTCGGCGTGGCAATGCAGCGAGAAACGGGATCGTCGACCTCGTGAAGTTTTGCGATGCTGAAAGTCGGTTGCGGTCGGCGGAGCGCAATAATTGCGGCCCGCCCGTCGAGACGAGCATAGATGCAGATGCGAGCAATCATACGGGGATTTATTAGTTTTCTATAAGATCGAGAGGAAAAAAAACAATATATACTGCGACCGCGAAATGCCATGAAATGCCGACTAAAGAATTTCGCAACCTGCCGAACTGCAAAACGAGAAATGGAAATTCCCGTCGCCGCGAGTCACGAAATGGAGAATTTGAGAGATGGCTGGCAACCATCGATATTCTACCGAATCAATTTAGTACGGTTAAAATTTTCTTGCATCTTTTTTCTATACATTTCATTAATATATGCAAAATTTCTACACAAAAAAAAATAACAGACGAAAGTGTTTTTTTCCAAAGTTAAATAGCCTACATCTTCAAAATTTGCGGCGTTCAATTTATTTTAACTAAAAAACAATAGTTTATTTGGATTTTCGTACACGCAAATAAATTTCTTGCACTGATAATTTACGCATGGATAATTAATATAATAAAATATTTCTCGAGTATATTTCGTGGAATGAAAAAGAAAAACGATGCCGTAATTAACAGCGAACTACACAAAGAATAAAGCGCGGTTACATTCACACTCCCTTATAAATCTTCCGATTTTAATGAGTTCTTTTAAATAGGATCGTTAGACCGGCGGTACCGAGAGTTTAACAAAATTTATGGTATCCGTTGAGGGTTGCGGAAGACGAGAGGGGTAGACACAAAGGGAGCGCAAAGAAATCGGAAGCCCGAAACGAACAGCGTTTCCCTCTCGCGTTGTTCCTGGCGATGGAACCTATCGCAAAGGCAATTCGGCGTATTCACGGTCGCTTCCACCGCTAGTTAACCATTGTAACATCCGTGAGAGGGGAATACGTTGTTACACCCCCGACCGCATCCGCACGAACATTCAATCCGCACGCGAAACTTTTCGCGTACCGAACGATCGGACCCTCGAACTCTGCGTAATTCAATTGAAACTGCAGCCGCGATCGAACTGTGTAGCCCCGCAATGGCTTGTTGTCGATTAAAAAAGTGGAATGGGAAAGAGAGAAAAGGGGGGGAGGGGGGGGGGAGAACGGATGAAGAAGACAAAAACGAGAAGGATGCGCAACGAAAATCGTAACGAAAAACTTGCCGCCCCCATATCACCGTCAAGAGCGGACCGGAAAACTCATTCGGTTGAGAAAAGCGATTCGAGATCAAGTTTTTCGTGTCGAATCGATACTCTCGCGACGTAAGATAATGTCCTCATTCGTTTTAATAGCACGAATTGTCAGCAGGATCGAGAAATCGATATCGAAGGCGAAGCCGTTAATCAAACCGTGATGCTAAGTTTTTATTTCGATGTGACATTTGTTCTTGCACTACGTGCTTCCCGCGCGTTTTCTGTCTCCACCAGTACGAAATCAGATAGGTGAAAAAAAAAGGGACATGTTTGTCATAGCGTGACGCGGCGCAATGTGGATATACACTCTGGGGGAAAAAAAATTACATTAACGATATATCCCGGATTTTTCATGCTCATCCACTTCAGACTCAAAATTGAAAACCGATTATTAACCGATAAAAACAACTTTTGTTACAATCTTCTATACAGCTCGTTTCCGTGCTCCGGATTCTTTGAATATTTTCACGATGAATTCTTGAAATATATTCGACAAGAACCATTACCCAACAAATGGATAATGGAAAAAAATCGGGGCGAGAAAAAAGCGGGAAATTCTAAAAAGAAAAGAGACGTGATCGCTGTAATTGGGTTACTCCGAACATTGTAGATTTCATCGCATTGCACCGCTATGCTGGCTATGCTTTATCGGAAGGTGCATACCAATGATGAGTTAAAAACAACAGTGTGACAGAAACAAAATATAAATTTTCATTTTGCATTTCGCTAGCAATGCAATCCTAGTGTCACGAATAAATCCCCGTACGGAGAAAATCTACAGATATAATAAAGCTCCGAATATTATTAACGCCGTGGCACGCCGTGGTATACAAATATTCGTATAAATATGCCGGTAAAACAAACGTAAATAGACTCTACAATCCCGACGGTATAATATACTTTTACCTGGATACGTGGAGCCCCGTATAATTATAATCAGCGAGATGAATCTCAAGATACGTGCACGATCGAACAATAATAAAATCATGCCTGCGATATAACCTTCGCGCTTTTCATATTTTCGCCTCCGCGCTAAATGCAGTTCTCTTGTTTCAATATTAACCAATTAAAGAGGTCAAGCTTTAAATATGAAGAATTTTCGTGTAAGTTCGATCGCGGCCAAACTTCCAATTTAAATATTAAATCATTTTTTGGAGATATCTAAAAATGTGGCGTTATATATTCCTCTGACAAACTTTTATACAGTCAAAAATAATATACTACAATAAATACATGAGAGAGAAAAATCATTCTTAACTTATTGTACGTATAGTTTTAATCGAGATATCATTTCAGACATAATTTCTCGATAATAACTTTTTTTAAGCAATATTCAATTATTTTTCTTTGTAAGATCTTAATATAATAGGTACATAAGAATTAGATTATACATTAAAAATTCTACAGGAACATCATTTGTTAAAATAATTTCATTTATAATAAAAAAATTTGTTCCAAAATATTTTATTAATTATTAATAATTATTAATGAAATATAAATCGAAGTTTATTTATGATTATTAATAACTTAAACAGAGAGAAATATGTCGCGTCTGAAAAAATTTTCGATTGTACCGATCAACTGGTACCTTTTTACAACGCGCAATCATGAATTTTTTAGTGGGGATGGGTAATTATATATCCGTATTCAACGTGGCGTGCATGACCGACTTTGAAATCGCACGAAATACGTATCGTTCACTTCGATCGCGTGATGGAAAAAATGTACGATAATCCGTGATTCTACTTTTGTTACTACTTTGGCTTAACTGTGCATCATGCCTCAGCTGACTCTCCAATTTTTCAAAATGCGATAACGCAAGTTATCGCATTCGCACATGCAAGACGATCAAGACGAATTTCAGAAAGTAGAATGCTTGAAGTTGCTATTACTGAGATCGTTGCATTTTGCTTGAAACACGTGGAACGATTTTTGACAAGTCATTCAAGAGTCACTTACCGAGTTACATAGTTATATATCTAAATTTCTACACGAAAAGAATAGTTATGCCAAAGTATTTAAAAATTTAGTTAGATACAACTCTAAAAATAGTTTTATAGAAGTATCAAAATAATTATGTAGGACACTCAAGCAGATTGTTAGAATATTTTTTGCAGCATTGCTCATCATCCTTAAATTTCCTACATAATTATGATGGTTTAACGAAATTATTTTCAAACAAAATTATTTTCTACATCTAGCTAAATTTTTAACTTTCGCAACAACTGAAATCTTTGAAAGCACCATCGATATTTTTATTCTGAATTTTGATAAATAAATTTAAATCTAAAAAATAAATAAAATACAATCTAAATTTTATGATGGTTTGTTATTACAGCTTTAAGAAACATACCAGAATTTTTTCAGATTTTTATATAATCCAGGACAATAAAAAAATTTTCTGTATTTCTTGAAGCTTTTTATTACTGACGGTAGAGCTAAAATTCATGGTGCCAGTGAAGGGTCAGATACTTGAACAAAATCTTTTTACTCGTTTAGACTTTTACACTAAACTGCTGCAGAAAATTTTCTTTACATCCGCGCGTTTATTCTATTATATCTTGCAGTTCACACTAATGTATGAATTAATTTATTCCACGTCCGCTGGAATCGCATCTATTAGTGTTAATCTGTTGAAATGCCTGGCCCAGCACAGTCTGATACGGACACAACGGAATAAAGTGCATTTGCAAATGCAGTCCCATCGGGATGCCCGATCACTTCGCGGTATAATCCAAATTCCTGCATCAGCATCTCGATTCCTATGTAACACCCACGCGTTAGCCCCTCATAATGTTCGCAGATTTGTCTTCGTTATCGCGAGCACCATCCATCAACAAAGACATTTGCATGAGTTCGTTGCCCGATAAATGCGGTGAACGATACGCGCGATAGATATCTATGATTATCGATTGCGCGCTTCAGCCGTTCACAAAGTACGTTGATGAGGTGTGCATCGATTTTAGGTGCTAAGACAAACCGGCTCACGCAAATTTTTCGTATTGATCGATCACTCACGAGCCCATCGTTGCTAGATAGAGCAACTTGAACGGACAAACGTAGAAATTCAGTGATACAATTACATTAATGGCCGGTGCTTTAAAAGGGTGTCTTTAATAATATTATACAATTATCGATTTATTATGTTTTAATGAAGCTCTCGAGTAGGTAGTACTTAATGCGCGAGTAATCAATAAAATATTTATGTGATAATAAATATCTTATTTTGTCGTTAATAATTATAATAAAACAAAAGCTCTTGCTAAGTGCCATTCGCAAATTAAAGCTAGACAGATGTACTTGTTGATCATATAATTTGAAGTGAAAGAACAGATTTCTTATCAAATGATATTAGTAGTTAAACCTTCATAAATCATGTTTCTAATTTCCTGTCTCACGAGTGATGTGACATTCTCAGGAATGAAAACTGGAAATGAAATTTGGAAATTATGAAATGCTCTTAAAATATCTAAAATTCAAAATTATACATTAAAAGATCGAAAAATGTTAGCAATTTAAAACGAATTAAAACGATGGATAAAATGTATGTCATTTAATGAAAACATAGAAATGTATGATGAAATGGGAAATATTATCGCTGCTGAAACAAACAGCATTGCAGTGTTTCGACGTAATAATACATTTTACTCTGAAATTTTATAACTGGAAGGTGTGAAATATATAAAACTAAACGAACATAAACGGTAAAAGGGGAAAAGTTGCGTAGCACGCGCGGGTCAAATATTAACATATTAGCGAATTCGTTTCCCTTCAAAGCCGGCCGAAAGGTGAATAATCGCACGAGGTTGTACGCGCGTGGGAGTGCAACGTGGTGTGCGAGCACATAGAAAAGGAACTCTCTCGGAGTATCGAAAAGCAACGTAATATCGCGCCGCTGTACTGGCTCGTGATGGTGTGCGAACCGTGTGTGAGTGTGTGTACATTACTTTGGGGGCGAGCAGCCGGAAACGGTGAGTATCGCACATGCACCTGTATATATAATCCGCAATATCCCTCGTGTGATATCACTGTCGACAGCCTCGTGTCCATTTACCTATCTGCCCACGCGGATACAGGGTACTCTGGTTTGCGCGGTCCTTTTTCCTCCGTGTGCCTTGTGCCCAGTTTAAACCGAAATACGACTTTTTCCAACCCGAATCGTTTCGCATCGATTCTCGCATTGCTTTTCACGCGTGTTATAAAAATGTTATCCGTCCTACGTGATTTTTTTTCTTCTCGCTTCTCTCGTGTCTTTCGATACGCACACTCATACAAAATTGCGGTGTGAACTTAACATCATGCGATGTCTAGATAATTCTCATTGTGTCGGTGTTAAATTAACACTATTATAGTGTGGATTTAAAACCCATGGTGTTAAAATATGGTGAGAATTATATAGACACCGCGTGGGTGTTAAATCCACGCCGACCATTTTTTAGAGTGCAGCGATACGAAACCTATTAGTCTTTTGACTGCTTTGAGTAATTGATTCATCGCGATAACAAAAGAAACGTATTTTTTAACCTTTTTACGGGAGTTTTCTAATAAAGAAATTTAAAGGACACCTCATTTTTTTAGGCCAAGTTTTCGAGATTACTACTAAAATTCGATTCTGATCTCAGAATGTGTGCTAAAATTCAAAATTTTAAAAATATGATATGAATTTGAACCGATGAAAATAAATATAATGAAATAATGAGAGAAATCCTATATTTGACGGAAACGAATCTTAATGCTGAAATACAATTTTGTGTGAACTTATATACATTCTGATTCTACATACTGCCGGAATTTTTGGTCTTAAAACGTAAAATTTCGAACCGCGGTATGCAGAATCAGAATGTATATAAATTTCCACTAGAAATATGTATTTAAAATTTACTTCGCCAGAATATAGAATTTCTTTTATTTAATTAGATTCAAAAAGTAATGTGATTATCGTAAAACTTTTAGAAGGTTCTTGGTATCATATATTGAGTTTAAAAGTGGCAAATTTTTAAAGAGTAATAATTTCCAATGAAGAAAAATCAAGTGTAATATGGTCATAATTAATCAGAGGCCAAATTGGAAATCAATTCTAATCACCTGTATAGTACTGATGAGTTTCAAATAAATCGAAACTGATGTTATACTTTGCAATTATAGTCTCTGCAAAACCTAATCAGAATTAGAAATTTATATTTTCCGTATATAAAAATTAATATTATACACGTATGAAACAGTTTAATAAGGTTAATATTTATAATTAGTAATACAATTTTATAGTTTAAATGAAAATTTTCTCATTTTATCTTAATTATTTTTTGAAAACGTAGGGTAAACTCGGGTATGATGGCCATAGTTTTTTAAAATGCAAAAAACATACATTTATTCTCCTTACTTTTTAACAATATTTGGGATATTTCTTTCACTGAAGCTTAAAGTAACAAATACTATCGAAATTAAAAAGAAAATACTTAACAAAACTTTAATTTCATCAAAATATTATAAAGTATGCATTGGCCATCTTATCTGATTTTTAGTAAATCTGTAATTTATTAGACATTATAACAGTTTTTAGCAGACACGTGCAAAACTTTGCAGATAGTCGAAAGAAAAAATATTAGATAATATTTATAATATTGTTATTTTGAACAGTGTACTCATATGAACTACTGTAAATATTGATTATCTTTAAGAATGACTATAAAAATGCACTATTTATCAATTATTGGAGAAATTATGGCCTATGGCCACCCAAGTGGAAAAGTTGGACATATGCCGGATTTTACAAATGGCGCGATACCGCGACAGTTGTAAATAGTAAGTAACACCAGTACTGCTGGTCAGTACGGCACCAATCATCGGCATAATACTGGCTTACTATTGGCTTAGTACTGGCACAGTACTGACTCTTCAGTACTGGTTATCAACCGAATAAGGAGTTATGCCGAGGATTGGCTTAGTACTGGCACAGTACAGACTCTCGAGTATTGGCTATCAATAGAGTAAGAATTTATTCCGAGGGTTGGGACGGTACTGGCTTAGTACTGGCACAGTACTGTCTACAATATTGTCCTAATACTGGTTGCCAATACCCAGTCTCTCAAGTTACCTTTCGGTATAATGCCAGAACTCATCGTTATTAATCCAGTAATATGCTAGTACCGAGCCAGTACCAAATCCTTAACGCGGTATTGGCGTGATACCGCGACAGTTGTAAATTTCCACTTGGGCATCTTTTCGGTATGGCCATAATACCTTCTATCTACTTTGTTTTGAAATAATTTTTGCTGCAAGTTTTAAATTACCGCCAAACTTTTGTGCATATTACTTTTACACAAAAACAATATAGAAAAATCTGCTTTTTCATAATTTTTTATTTTATTGTGTAATAATCCTTAATTCCTCTTACTATAGGATTTCAATATCTGACGATACACACAAGACCATGTTGCATGTATTTCTTGCAAACGCGGATTCGGTATCGGAAGGACTAAATGTTACAGAAGCATTGACCGTCGACTGTGGGCACCACTAATGCATGCGGATGTGCATATAATGTACGTCTTCGCAGGAAGTTCCAAGAATAGAGAAGCCAAACACATCTGAGCTTCCTTCAGTCCTGGTTCTGTTTTCGGCACGAAATTCCCATTTCCACTTCTCGCCTGCGGCGCACTGCCGCGACTGAAAAGTAAAAAGTTAAATGGAGTATCATCGTTTAGCTAATTCGCATTACAGCTTCCCAAAGGAGTTAATCGTCCACTCTCCACTCAGTATCTCTCGCTTCAGTGCCGTTATTATTCCTGTTTATCGAAAATACGGGCGTTATCTTAAAACGCATTAAACCGAGTTCGAAGGTGGAACGACGACGCAGAAAGTGACTCTGCCTTATTTCACGAGAAATCGCGATTTCTCCTCGGGTTTCTCATTAAAGATAATCGTTCTAAATGCGAACACCGTCGCTGTCGTAGCACGCCGTTCCATTCGTCCTGCATGGATTAAGATTAATTTACTGAAGACGTGATGTTGAATCCGTGGATGGGAAAGTCGTACGAGTACTTTTAGTAAAATCACGGCACGCTCTTTAACAAGACGAACGGATTGCGAGCCGACGAATATATTCGGTACGGCGACACTGGCGGACAAGCGCTAATAAATCGCGAAACGTAAACAAAGTTAATAGACTAAATAACTAAATAACATATCCGCAAGCTGTAACGCGAACGGTTTGAAGTCGATAGCTCCCAAGCAATTCGCATGTAACTTCTGATCTATTAAATGCTTTACGGTAGTTTAGCAGTTTAGCACCGTGAAGGTATGTACTCCGCATATATCGAGCTACCATATCTTGGAATATATGTAGTCAGTTAAACGGGTCTATAATCCTTCGTCTCTTCGTCTTGTCTCTAACGTCTGTACAACATCTTAATATCTGAATATTCAAATATCCCAAGTGCTTCAAACTACGTCCGTAGTACGGAAAGTCGAAAGATCTGCCAAGACACAGATCGAAAACGTGCATTAAAATCTATTAAAACAATGTATTTAAGCTGTTCTTGATTAGAATAAACGATTATTATCAAAATATAGTCCAAATTTTCTGGGATCTAAATTTCTGTTCGAAAGATTCCTATTTCTAGATAGTATCTAATTATAATATTTATCAGTTTTAAGGATTATTATTTGAGTAACACATATCTAAAAGCAGCCAAAAATATATAACGAGATAGAATTCTAAATTGCTTAATTCCGTGGTTACAAATTGAACAGTTTAAAAATGTGTGAAACATTTACAAACTCTATGAAATCAAAAGAGAAAATAGGTCAAGTTGCAAAAAAAAGTTACTCTTTATTTTGTACCATTACTAATTTTTTTATTTTTATTTATTATTTTTTTATAAAACTTGTTTTGCCAATTTTTCATTTGTATTTTATTTATTTTTTATTTGAATTTCACATAAAGATAAAATAGGAAAAGACATTGTATTTTTCCAACAAATAACTAAATATGGCGTTTAATATAGTATGTAAATTTTGTTTTATATTCATAGGATAATAAAAACGCTTCAAAATCATAAAAAAAATTCTATTAAATTCAGAAACCTATTCTAAGAGTTAACTATTTTGTACCTATACAGAAAAAAAATAGCAAATTTTTTAGATCCAAAATCAACTAAATCCAACTATAAAACCAGTCAAGTGCATTGTATTTTAATAAATAGAAATTGTATTCCTCATATTACATTTATACGTTTTATTAACTAAAACAATGAATTTTTTTTTAAGTTTTTAAAAAAGATCATATTGATGGCTCGAATGAAAAAATTCTTCAAGTTTTTTCACGTTTTGCCCAAACAAAAATTCAATAAAAAATTTAAGGACTTTAAGCTACTTATTTAACGATTCTTATTCTATTTTATTCGAATATTTATCTCATTTGATTTAAATATGAATTGATCCCATTACTAGCTGTCTATCCTGGTGTATTTTAAAAATCTATTTTTAATTCAACGTACATATTTATGAAATTCAGCAGTAAAGAGAGTAGATACCAATATCACCCAGATTGAAAATAGTTTAAGCGAAGACTGGCTTGAAGAGTACAGTACCTCGATACTTTATCGAGAAAATATCGGTTCCGAAGACACGCGAATGCACCGAACAAAATATCTGCGGTAAAAAGGATATCCGGTGGTTACTCTGTACAGCAAGATCCTTGGTGCCTTCGTACAATGCATCGTCATTTCTTTCCCCGAGTGAAATTAATAACTCGATTAATCGATGGCGCGGATATGCACAGCGGAGCTCGCGCGTTTGCAAATGCGAACTGCCGATTTGTCGATCGGAGACCAAATCGAATACTCAATTAGGTTCGAGCAGTTTTCCAATAGTTCTGACTTCTGAATAGAGGGTCGGCCCGCCCTATCTGAGTCTCCTTCGGACCGTCTGAATAGATCAAACTATTTCGAGTGGGCGTGGGTCGAGTTCAAATATTCGTGGTCGCATCAACGAACGCATTTCCATGTCCTGCCTTCTGAGAGATAAATACATAAACGATACCTAACTGCATATTACTCGCGCGGGGTTTACGCAGATGCGCTCCGTATAATTATCACAGCTTTGTACGATACATCAGATATTTGCGTGTGTAAAAGAATCCTTATCGTCTAAAGGAAATTAAATTGCAGCAAGCTAATCTCGTGAAGCCAACGGGTCGCGCTTTCGGCGGGTCGACGTTAAATAAGCTATACATTTTCCGCGAATAATTCCCTTGTTTTCGTGCGCGCGGGCGCAAATACGCGCACGTTGCAAACAACAGTGGCGCGGCCTCGTGAAGAGCGAGCGCGATGAAACGAAATATCGCAATGCGGATACAAAAAGCCGCTCGGTGTTTCGTTGGCTGTAATTTTCTCGGCTGAAAGCTCGAGAAGAATCTCGAATCCGTTGTCAGTAATTTCAAAACATGTTTGGGAGCATCGAAGCGGTGAACAGATACGCTCGATGACCGCAGAATTCGTTATAAGCGTTATCATCGGTATCACATGACGCTCCAAAAAGTTCGCTGAATTCAGTAAAAGCGAATTTGCGAATAATATAAAGAACTTGACGAGACTTTACGTCGGTACAATTATTTAATTGCAACGCCAAATTATTTATTTCTTATTGAGAGATAACTTTTTAGGAAGGAAAGAAACGGTTTTGCTCAAGTATTGAAAAATTTAATTAGATACAAAAAGGACATCTAAACAGATTGTGTTCATTAGTGAAGTGCAATTCTTACACTGAGAGAAAAGATTTTGTTAATGTAGCAAGCCACCTTTAACCGGTAATCGGTAAATATGTGACAACAAATTATGTTGTTGTGATTGCTGCTATACCAACCAATTATTAGTAACAGAAACAAACTATATAGAATCTAACCTATCTTTTGGATAGATTTAGCTCGTTTACATAAAATTCGTAGATGATCGTGGAGTCTTAAGTTGTAGGAAACCGACCAAGCACAGTCAAATATAGGGAGAATACTTGACTAGAATTAGTCAATTTCTTACGATTTGAGACCCTGCAACCGTCTACGACTTTTATATAGACGAGGGCCGTCTGAAAAGTTTTGAGCCTAACATAGAAACAAGTAATTTTTCGATCAAATTCAATTTTATTTTTCCACATAGTCTCCTTTTAAGTCGATACATTTTTTCCAGCGATGCTCCCACCCCTTTAATCCATTCAAATAATACTGAGAGTCTTGCTTTGCAAAAGAGGCGTCTACGGATGCGATGCCCTCCTCGTTCGATGAAAATTTCTGTCCTCCGAGCCAAACTTTGAGCCTAGAAAACAGAAAAAAGTCGCTGGGGGCCAGATTTGATGAATAGGTACGGTGGATGGTCAATTAATTCGAACCGCAATTCGTGAATTTTTGCCATAGCGTTATCTCGATAGAACAGTACTTTCTTCTTTTTCAAATGCGGTCGTTTTTTCTCAATTTCTGCCTTCAGCTTGTCAAGCAATGATGCGTAGTACGTCCCTGTTATTGTTTTACCTTTTTCAAGATAGTCGATCAACACAATTCCATGACTGTCCCAAAAAACAGTCGCCATCACTTTTCCCGCCGATAAAACCGTCTTCGCTTTCTTCGGAGCAGGTTCACCTTTCGCAGTCCACTGTTTTGATTGTTCTTTCGTTTCAGGAGTGAAGTGGTGGACCCGAGTTTCATCAACCGTTATTAATCGACGCAAAAAATCCGACTCGTTTCGCTTAAACCGCTCCAACAGGGCCTTAAAAATGTTTATTCGAATGCGTTTTTGATCCAGAGTGAGCAAGCGCGGCACCCAACGCGCGATTAACTTACGCATGCCTAATTCTTCAGTCAATATATGACAAACACGTTCTTTTGATATGCCAACAGCCTCTGCTATCTCCCTAATCTTAATTCGACGGTTGTCCATTATCATTTGATGAATTTCTTCGATGTTATCGGTGGTGGTCGCAGTTGTTGGCCGTCCCGAACGCTCATCATCAGCTAAGCTGGTACAACCACGTTTAAATTCAGCTACCCATTTTTTCACGGTGGCAAATGATGGAGCAGAGTCTCCGTAAACAGCGTCCAACTAGGCTTTAATTTGCGTATTGCCTTTCAAATGCACGAATTTAATTATAGCACGATATTGAATTTTTTCCATTTTTACAAAATGACGACACAAATGATTGTCAAACAAGAACTGAACGTCCAAAGTGGCCACAATTGTCACAGATATCTTTCGTAAGTATCACGATTATAATACCAAAATGGCTTTGACGAGTAACGCCATCTTCATGATGAGGCTCAAAACTTTTCAGACGACCCTCGTATATATATATGAGTCTCTTATTTGCTAGCGATACTATTGATGATTTGTTACATTGACGAATTAATTTACAATCGTAACAAATCGATTGTTTTTTTAACAATTATCACATTTGCTTTCCCTTGATTTGTTCCTATAACAAAATCATTTCTCTCAGTGCAACCCTTACCATACCATGTACAATTCGGTGCCTCATCCATACCATCAAGGGTCACTAGAATCTCTTTGTTTTTTTCACCTCTTCAAAATAATTCAAAAAATCTCTAAAAATTCACCAACATACTTTCAACTTTCTAGAATAAATATTGACTCTTTATTTTGGAAAATATAATA
>NW_017296418.1:72762-75504 GCF_001594075.2 Trachymyrmex cornetzi | reverse complement strand
ATATATATATATATATATATAAAATATATTTATTACATATATATATTACGTATAATTATTATGTTAAAATATGCATCGTATGTTTTGTGAAGTAGAGAGCAGTTAAGTGGCAAACTCTTCAAAATCAATGTACCTATCTCCACGAAAGTTTTCTCACTACAAGATTAACGATTTCACTTGTAGTTGCACTATTTTCTGCGTGTGCGACGAGAAGGGCGAACATGTAGGAAATCGAGAAACGATAAGCATCTACCGAAAAGCCGGGTGTGATAAACGCGAAGTCGGAAAGGGCGTCGGATAATTAGAAAGACTATCTTGGGAAAAGATCCTACCTTATGCACATTAATTATTTCCCCTTATCCCATCCATCCTTTTAGGCGAATAAAATCTGATTAAGACGGCCAATCTCAACTCCACGGACATGGAACTAACGAAAAATGGCGTAAACGAAGGAACAAACGAGGAGAAAGAGACGGATCTGTTAAAAAGCGGAGCAAATTGAAATGGAAGAGGAAAGAATCGCGGTTGTAAAAGAATGAAAAGTAGAGAGTCTGAGAGAGAGAGGGGGAGGGAGAGGGAGAGAGAGATAGAATTTACAGCGGAAACCGAAATAGATGCACCGCTTCTCGCACAAAGTTCCCGAATTCCGCGCGTCGCGGAACTTGTGCTTCAGAAGCCATCTCAATCTGCGCAACAAATTTTAATCAAGATAAATATATCTATTGCCACACACATTCCGAGAAACGTGATAATTTAAATTAGAAACTGAAATCGCGCAAATACGCGCAAAAAAAGAAAGTTAATTTTATATTTATATTTGAGAATCTCTCCCCAGAAGATTTTTATGGCTCAGTTTACAGTAATAATAGTTTCAAGGAAAAAATGAACATGTGATTAATATATGTTTATAATATTGTTTATAATCTATATCTATATTATTAAAATATAAAATATTTTTATAATAAATATTAGTAGCACGAATATTCTATTATTATATTATAGTATCGCTTTATTATATTTGTATAAGGATTCGTGTTTGCGGCCAACTAAAATTACACAATTATGCTGGGTCATGCTCTATTATGTTTCGACACAATGCTTATAGGAATTTCTTTGTAAATTTCCTTAAAAATAGCGTTCCATGTTTAAGAACTAAATAATAAAACTGCTTTAAAAGCATTGTACTCGTTTTCACAGTGCACAACTGCATAATTAATTTTCTAAATTATTATATTTATTACCGATGAACCTCTTTTCACAGAAAACTTTAACGTTATTAAATTTCGCGTATAATTTAAAATTCATAATATCTAACAATACAATTAAAAGAAGGGCTATGAGCCGAAAAACATTAACTTTAATATTTTAATTTACACGCATATGTTTCGACACCGTTTGTGTCATTTTCAATGTACATAAATAATAAATTTAGTTATGTGAACGATTTACATATTTACGGTTGAACGATTTTTAACATTAAGATTACTCCGCTTTTCTTCGGAACATCCCTCTTATATTAGTCGCCAAAGGTGGTAGGTCAATCGTCATGAAATTTAGTAACCATTTCTGTGAAGTAGTGGATATCAAAATATATAGATTTGTTAAAGGACACATTGTAACTTAATAACTTCGAACGATTTTTGTTTATAGTCGTACCAATGTCGCTATAATCTTATGACAATTTGCTAATATGCACAAAACTTATAACTTTGTATATTCTTATAAGTCGATCGTATTCGAAATACACAAATATACAATTAATTTTATTAGTTGTAAATCGTAAATATGTAAATCGTTCATAATTAAATTTATTATTTATTTACATTGAAAATGACACAAACGGTGTCGAAACATATGTGTGTAAATTAAAATATTAAAGTTAATGTTATTTGGCTCGTAACCCTTCTTTTAATTGTATTGTTTTTTAATTTATTGAGCCATAATACTATATATATATGTATATATATTTTATAATATCTATTTACGTTTCTCGTAATACTTCTTTGCTGCTTCATGAAATAAAGTGTTCAAGCAAACAACAATGTTTAATATTCTGATAAACAGGTAGACAATCGAGCTTGATAACGAATTTACGACCGACACACGGTGCGCAAGTATTTTCTGCATTAGAAGCTTTCGGAGAATGCTGAAAAAAACCGAGAACGTGCTTAAAACCATTTTCCCTGAACACAATCGGTCACGGCCATATAATTGGTTAACTTACGTTTACATCCGCGCAGCAGCCTGTTAATTTCTATCCATCGTTGAGCCGCGAGGTAATGGAAACTATAATTCCCGACCTGTTTCGACGATCACGTACTATGCCGCCGCGACGACATTAGAATCTGGTAAAAGAGCAACTCGATATGTACCGCGTGTTGACCTAAATCTCTGAAATACGATTCACTTCTCGCGATAGCCATCATCGTTTCAACCTTTCAACGAAGTTGTCGAGTTTTGAAAGAATTTCAACCCTTACATTCGACGTGAGGTGTTAGACACGACGTGATTAAGTAACAAAATAATATTTTTATAAAAAGACAGTGTTATTGATTGCGAAGAAATTGTTGTCAGATAGGTACGTAGAGGAAGGTCACCGATACCGATATACCACTTTGTTTTTAGACAATATTTCTTAAACAAAAGGTAAAAATACAACTTCAAAAACATAAATACAAAGTAAAAAGTATCTTCTATTAGATAGTATAAGCAATTTTTATAATACTGTTAGCAATTTTGCAA
>NW_017296418.1:52659-72743 GCF_001594075.2 Trachymyrmex cornetzi | reverse complement strand
TAAGTTATGCAAAAATGAGCGTCTGACAAAATGGGCTCCAAAACTGACACAGTAGGTAGTAATGCTACGTATTCCTATTCTTTTTCTTTTACAGGAATTATCTGTATAAAGTACCTATATAAGTGAATGTGTATATAAGATTTTTCAGAATCATTTTACTTCGTTATAAAACATTTTTATTGAATTATATGTATATTTACTTTATGCTGTTCTGCAAGATGCAAATATGTAACGCGAGAATTTTTTTAGGGTTGTTCCATATATGCACGATTGCCTTCAGCTCCAATAGACTTATTTGACAGTATAAAGCAACATTATAAAGATTAAGTTAGCTCTGTGGTCTGTTTTACGGACAGGTGTGTCGGTTTACGCTGCACCCCAATTTTAAATTAAAAATCGTATTATGAAAAGACTAAGAGAAAAAATAATATAAATAAAACTTATTTCGGAAACTACAAGTATTTAAAATGACGTAATATTATCAATAATATAGTCACTATTATTTAAATCTCACAATTTGCAAAAGAAGATGGTAAGAATTTTATTTTCGCATTTGTAGAATTCATTTTTAACTGATTTGATATAGAAACAAGCCACAAACCTACGAATTATGAGTTTGTACTTCTTTAATTAGCTAAACAGATCATGATTCTATTAGTATTAATAAAGTGTTATAGTTAGTTTCCGAAAAATAAGGAGGTGTCACTTTAAGAGACCTATGTCAGTATCGGCGACTTTCCTCTATTAATACTAAATATTTTAACATAATAAAATAAATAAAATAAAAAAGATATTAATAATCAAATTAATGATAAAAGAGTAAAAGATATTAACAATAATACCTTTTTCAGTTTTTATTTTTTTACACACAGTCTTTAATATTTTCGAATGGAATAGAATAGAGCATTAACTATAATAATTTATAAAACTTTCTGTGCCAAATTAAAATATATGTCAAAAACGGTAAAATAAAAATAATAAAAAAAATTATTTCCTCTTTAATTACTTACGTAATATTTGCCGGCAAGAATAAACAGACATTACTAAATGTAAGAGCAAACAGCAAAAGATGTAGATCAGACATCTCCAGGTACCGCCATCTAAATTCATGATGAAGAACCGTGAAGAAAGACATTCTTCTTGTGCGATAAAGATGAATAACATTTTGCCATGCATATATTAAAAATAGATTAGTTTTGTTTAATAAAAAAAAAAACACAAAAAGCCGATTTTTTTTTAATTTATAGGTCAATTCATGTGCTTCATAATTAAATAATCTCTAAAATATTTTGTTAGATAGATTATAAAATGCGAAATAAAATTTATAGTTTAGGTATAAATGTTTATGATCTCATTTAGATAGTAAATAAAAGAGACAGAAAGAACTGGGAACAGCTTAGATTTATTTGCTTCGGGGCATGCTATAATATAGCCACGTTATTTTGGAGAAGAATGTCATCGCTCTCCATCGTGTCACGTTCTCGAAACCGGCAAAATCGAAAATCGGTTCGCGATAAGCATTTCAGGCCGTATGATATCGTCGACAAAAGTGATTTGAATTCCTTTACGCCTTTACGGATTTTATTCGCACGAGCTACGACACGCGCTTTATCCCTATTTCTCCAGTTTTCATCTCGCAAGGAGAAGCAATCTTGGCAGTCACGTCGCCCGTTATTCGATCTCGACCAAACGAAGTCGAGGCACGGAGTGCCTCGAAACCTTTGTCGATCGACTTGACTTGAACTAGCGGCCGAAACTGCCAAAATTGGACCACTCGCGAGCCATTATTGGCACGTCGAATGGGGGTAGTTCGGAGGTATCGAATCAATTGCGATGTAGCAACCAGTGAAAGCCAAAGTTTATTCACTTCCATTATTACAAATTAATTTATTATTAATTGTTGTCACGTTCACATACGTTAAACTTGTCATCCAGTTTGCCTTAATATGTGATTGACGTACTTTCTATAAAAGTTCTTGACCATTATTAAACACACGTTTTAATTTTTATCATACATATATTGTGACTTCTTCGGTGAGTTTTACTTTGATTAACGATTTAAGAATAATAAATTTGACCTTTTACATTGTTCTCAATTTTTCATATTATTTCACAGTTTGATTGAAATTTCAACATTCAGTCTACCAACTGTTTGGGAATAATTTATGTCTATCGACGTACAATTCATCGGAGATTGCTAACTTTAAATATTCTTATCATGGTTTTTGTATTCACTCGTTTGCTGCATTTTACGACTACATATTTTTTGTGAATCTGAGGATGACTCGATCAAGTAGCCGAAACATGTAATTATTAGGCAATCGAGACATTATACCACTGAGATATTGTAAGAATTTATATCGAGTAATTATGTATATTATATGTATATTATATGTCTTTATTTTACTTTTAAGTTTTACAGATTATTGACTCTTATATGCCCTTTACTTAATTTTTATTTTTATTATTAATTTTTTATATCGAATTAAATTAATATCGTTGATATTGACACACACAATATAAAATACATATTTAATTTATTTTTACCCTCGTAAAGAAATATCGAGAAAACGATTTTAAAACAAATATACACAAAATATACATGTGTCGATCCAAACAAATATATTATACATAAAATACTTAATGGAAAGAAGACATTTTGTTGTATCAGAAAAAGATTTTAAATAAATAAAAGTTTAAATAATTTTTTATGTTGTGTGAATTGATTTTGAAAATTTCATAATTAATATAGAGAATAAATTAATTATTCTCTTCGTTAAACTTATTCTGTGGTTTTTGCTCGTTCATAATAATTCTCTTTTTCCCGTTTGTATTATACATTTTTGGTCAGTCTGGTATAATGAATTCCAGTTTTTTCTACATAATTTCTTATGTTTACTATTTTCTGTTCTTATATTTATTTTCTACATATTTTTTTATATTCATGATCATAGTAGTGTAATGGAAACAATGTGCCGTGCGAATCAGAATAAAAAAAGATCACTCTCGTATACCTTGAAGGAAGCATGATGTAACATTTATGTAACACAGTGAACAAAAAGAAATGAGTCACACGTTTCCTACCACCTACGAAAGATATAACATTCACCTATATTATAAACAAGAAACGAAATGGAAATAACCGTGATTCGCTTCGTGCATCTCGTGGTATACTTTTGCGAGAGAAGATTCGAAATTAATTAACTCTCACTCCCACACACACACAACTGTGACGGTAGGTCTATAGGACTCACTCAATTATAATTCTCTTTGTCAAAAATGTCAAACAATCAATTTTCTTTATTCTTATTAAAATATACTCAGTGTCTATTTATTTTTATATACGAGTTGTATCACTTTGGTTCCTTGAAATTAATTTATGCTTTTTAATTAACATAAATGGGTTTTACAGACCCACAATGTCAATAACTATTATTATAAATCAACTTTCGAGAGAGTTAAGATTAATAAATAAGTTTTATCAAAAATTTTGAAAGTAAAATTGTCTGGTGGGAAATCGAATTCACGTGTCTCCTTTAAAATAAATTCACCAAGTTTCCTGTATTCCCGTTGATAATTCATGCACTCGCCGCGAAAGAGTTAAATTACACCTTTTTCCAGAAAACTTTTGCCGCGGTTTTGTCTCTCCCATCTCGTTTCTCCGAGAGGATCGGGAAGTTTACTTTACGAGAAAGTTCGTTCGCACAAAGCGTATTTGAGCTAAAGGGGACGAGCGATCTTGAAAGCAAAAATGTTGTAATCATGAGATGGTCCTTTCAGCTTTTGCATTAATAGAAATTTATTCTCCTCTTTGGCACATGCGAAAAGTGAACAAGCCGAGTTTCGGTGGATACAAGTTTCATTGGATTGCTATTAATTTATCTATTCGTGACTACTGCTGAAAGATTAATAAGTTCTAAAACTACTTTGTAAATCTAATTCTACATTTAAATAATCGATTACCGTTTCCTTTACGGTGCAACGAGATTAATCTTTGCGTTAATTCAAAAGCTAAAGTAAATCTCGATAGACGTTTTGACAAACAATTTTTTCCTTGTTGATATCAGTAGAAGCATGAATTAGTCGAAACCTCGCCAAACAATCGTCGCATAATGCAGAAATGTCACGGCGAACGGTTGCAGCATAGATGTCTTGCGAAGGCGGAACTCGCGCGTTATCCTCGAAAAGGTCTCTAAGCTGGCGTAGCACGGAACCGTTAATTAAAGGGAATAGAATTAATGTGCTTCTGTGCAGCGGGAGCTTATGGTAGTACCCGAGGTCTCCGTTTAGGCAGAATCGAGACGCCGCACCATCTGCAGATCTCGCGGTTAGGCCCTCCCTCCTCCTCTCACGTATGCACGAGATATATACATTGCCCCGTAGTTTGCGACCTTATTTCTAATGACGGATATCCCAGCTCCGAAGACCGCAACGAGGAATTAAACGCGAGACGGGAAGGAGGTAAAGAGGGAAGGGTAATCTTCGATCCGTCAGAGATGTCTAGCCTACGTCGTTCTTGCAATATCGAATAAATTGTTTTCAACGCAGAAATGACTTTATCGGGTGATCAGACTTGCGCTCGTTAACGTGCCTGGGTGGTGCCTACCGCCGGGAGACGAAAGCAATAATATTATTGCCCTCGATATTGGCCCTCAGGCACAACAATGGTAGGTATACACGAACGAGAAATTAAAATTAGAAGTTACTCGATGACTCGGCCGCTTACTCATCTACTGAATATTGAAACGCCATTATCATAAGCGATCAGACGCATTCGATAATGACTTGCTCGTAGGAGTACGAGCTGCGCCCCTACGGCCTATAGGTTGGACAAAATCGATTACGGTCCTGGACACTAGTAAATATAACTTGTACATACTGATCACGCTACTCGACGAAATTTAGCTTTCCATTTTGTGGAGATAACAAAAACAAACAGTACATATTTAATCGTTATATGAAACGTCACAAATGCAAATGCATGAATGCTAGATAAATATCGTTCATGCATATTAGGAAAAAACTATATGCAGTTTCGCCAGACAAGAGTTGTGTATAATTAAATAAATTAAAACATTACAACGCACCATTCACAATATACTGATTTAAAATCTTAAGCAACCAGTTTTCTTAACACTATAATTTTACTAATTTTCGCTGTGTTGCAATACAATTGATGCAGAATATTGGAACTTCGTACGTTACAGAGGTATTCACTCAGAGAAAAACTTTGTGGTAATAATTGTATAAAGATGATAACTAAACATATAAGTCTCATTTAAGATTTTGACGTTAAAATGATGACAAATAACGTCAGTTTGTTTGTTGGGTAATTGAATAAACTATTTTGTATAGCTATTGCAACTATAAAATAATTTATTCAACTCTATATATATATATATATATATTAATTTTACATGTAAAACTTGTATTATTTATTACTGTTATAATAGTTGATATCACTATGTCTTTTTCTCTGAGTGTAATGTCATCTTCTTTCCCCTATTATGATTGAATGACTATGTTTTACCAGCATAATATGGATCGCGACGAAATATCTGAAGCACTGTGTATACTCATCAAATTGCAATCAACGTAAAAAAGGATATATATGTATATATGAGACTGCACCATACGAAATTTGACTAATTGACAATTGATTGCAATTAGTAAACTTGATAGAAAGTATTTGCAGTTGTGCTATTAATAATTTATTTTTATGTTTAATTTTCTTTAATAAGCAGACTATTTTTGATTGTTAATTTTTTCCACAAGAGAAAACGAATGTTTTCCGTGGAAGGATTGCGCATATTTTTCTTATATGAATTGCAAAAACTAGGACACAGTGCAGCTGAGGCAGGTAGAAACATTATATCGGTCTTTGGAGGCCTTTGTTAGCGAAAAGACTATTCAGTGGTTCAAAAAATTCGTTCTGGAAATTTGAACTCTTTTAAAATAAACCTCATAGGAAATACAAATCAGTTTTAAGCAAGGATTCATCCTTAAAAACGCCAAATTTTTTAATAAACATGGTGTACATAATTTAATATCACGTTAGGAAAAACGATTAATAGTGCACAAAGAGAATTTTTTCTTAGAGTTTACCCTGAAAATATGATAGTTGTGAGACAACATTGTATTTCGAAGAATTTTGATGTAAATTTCTCTCATTCATTAATAAAACTGCAATAAACTATAAAATAAGTTTGATTAATTTTACTGAAGTGCATAAAAATCTTTAAAATATTGTGTTGTACCACAACTACCATATTTTCCGGGTAAATTTTAAAAGAAAATTCTCTCCGTGTGCATCTTATTTAAATAAAATTTATTTTTTTAATATAATATCTTATCTCAATCTGCAAAAGTGCTAATTTTATATAATATATATAATACTAACACATTATTCTACACAGTATCGTCTACCGATTGCTGTCTTTTGTTAATACACCCTCTCTACAAAATACTTATTAAGATCTCAATTTATCAAGCATGACCAACTAGTCTATCATCTCCAGATGATCCATCATGTCGATAAATCACTTTATCATGAAGAAACTTGATTATATCTTTGAAGTTCCAAAGGATACCATCCGGTGAAGGGACCACGCGATCCGACCTGTCCGAACGTCGTCATTTCTAGCAGGACGCACCACGTTCACCTGACACTTCCTCCCTCCAACGTTCCCTCTCGGGTTCATGAACCCTTCTCGTTTACTCACCGTCGCTTTCTTACTCTCTTCATGCCAGCCGGGAGGGAGAAGGACGGAGAGGGAGTTACAGGATGAATCAGAGAGGGACGGTGGAACTGTCAGTGCTGCATTGGTCCTCCTCGCGTAAAGACGGGCCACGGATCATCTGTGATTACCTCGTGTGCCGGAGTCCTTTCCCGCAGACAACGGTGAGTGCATTCTCTCTCTCTCTCTCTCTCTCTCTCTCTCTCTCTCTCTCTCTCTCTCTCTCTCTCTCTCTCTCTCTCTCTCTCTCTCTCTCTCTCTCTCTCTCTCTCTCTCTCTCTCTCTCTCTCTCTCTCTCTCTCTCTCTCTCTCTCTCTCTCTCTCTCTCTCTCTCTCTCTCTCTCTCTCTCTCTCTCTCTCTCTCTCTCTCTCTCTCTCTCTCTCTCTCTCTCTCTCTCTCTCTCTCTCTCTCTCTCTCTCTCTCTCTCTCTCTCTCTCTCTCTCTCTCTCTCTCTCTCTCTCTCTCTCTCTCTCTCTCTCTCTCTCTCTCTCTCTCTCTCTCTCTCTCTCTCTCTCTCTCTCTCCCTTTCGCTTGTATCACATCGGTGCTGTTGCTCGTACATTTTGTTCGCTATCTAGTTCAGCGCTAAGTAGATTCTGCCTTATCGTGCCACATTAATAATGCAACAGACGCATACAAACGTAGGGCGAACGATGCTGTGCGAGTTACATTTTGGAACGTCAAAAAGGCTGTCAAAACAATCCGATCTTTTTGGTCTGACGCTTTGTATAGATCTGTCCTACAAAACCATTGAACTTTCTTACGCTGAAGAATATTTTTTGAAATAGACTTCTTCTGAACGAAAATATCTAGAAAAGGTTTTTCAATACCAATATTTTTAGATCATATTTTTCCGTAAAATCACTTAATTAATCGTCCATATTGTTAGTAACATTGACATTTCTTCGAGAAATATCAATCAAATTTTGCATGCCACTTCAATGCTCATTAATTTATCACGAAATACTGTTCAAAATTAGTTCTGGTTTCCCAGCTTTCGTTAATAATATTTTATAACGATTTTCAGAATGGTTAACAGCATAACTAATAATAAAGTCATTATTTTGTTCATTCTTTTCCCAAAATTATAATTAATGATGTGAAAGTATCATTAAATTATTAAGTTTAATTTAAGCAAATATTTATCATGTGCGCAGCAAAACAATGGAGCGCTGTTTTGATAATCTGCCCTTTAATGCTCGCAAAACAATAGATACATGAATATACATTATTACAGGTTCACCATTATAATTGAGATAAAACGAATACCCTGCATTTTAAGATATAAATAGAGGTTGAACATTTACACTATAATTAAAAATATATTTATCACGCCTATATATAGTACAGATCGTTCCAGCAATATTGCAGCAACATTGCAGCGTGCCAGCAATATTGCAGTAATGTAGCAACGTTGCTGCAGGCTTTTATGCTGTATGGGACGTTTTATAAAATGTCTTCCATGAATACAGAAAGTTTAGTTGATATATAGTTTCTCACACAGGAACAATGTTTTACAAAATGGAAATTCCCTCATGCCGCTACAATTTATTTCAATGAATGAGATCGCGCAGCTTGTCGCACGCTTAAATTCCACTATAATTGCGCAATCTTGAAGGTGTCCGTGGATAAGCGACGCAAATAATTCTCGAGCTCCGTTTTACGCCAATCCCACCATGTTAGACCCACGGCGTAATTTTCAACGATTACTCGGAGAGAGAAAGAAATTGCGTCTGCCGTGTGTCTGGACTTTGCCGAGCCAAGATGAGAGATAATAGGAATGTGAGAGCGCGGAATGGCCAGACGCGTTCTTAAGATGCAGCCACCTAATTGCACCGTTACGCACAGCCCGTTAAATCATCGCAAGCACCACTTCTCCCCCATATCGTCCGTATCTCAAAGATGTTATTAAAAGCCGCTGTGGCATTAATTGCGGACTAATTAACTCCGGAGAGCTATATCGAATATTGTTTTGTATCGTACAATGCCAATTTGGCGTTTAATCAATGCAGAATTGTAATCTAGCGCTATTTAATTAATTGCGAATTTAACTAAATGAATTCTATGGCAATTAAGGTAACGTGTGTGTTTTAATTGAAGTTCCGCACAAGTTTTGCACCACCACATAGAAATTTCTATGTAAACGTAGCGGATTATTATCAACTAAAATCGCCGATGGTACCATTTTGACTTTGCTGAGTATTTTATTTTTTTATTTTTTGTATTAGATTTTAATATACAGTACAGAATTGAAAATATTTATGTCAATATAATACAAATAATTCTAATGACATAAATAATACCAAAATAACTTTATATTAATCGTATAAACGAAGATAGGGAATTACTAAACTGGCATCTTCAACAGTTCTAGAGGGATAACTATCGACGGTTCTAGTGTTATACAGATCATAGAGAAAAAAAATCCTCGTGTTATGTCGTACAAATTTACACAGTAAAAAAGAAAATGTTAATTTTAACATTTTTTACATATCCCAGGAGATCCACTCTAAATTTTAAGTTAAAGTAACTCATTCGTCTTGTGTTATTTATTAACGAACTAGTAATGTTAAATAATTGACACAATTTGACACACTTTACATTTATATTTGTTACTTTGACTTTAAGGGTAATTTAAAACTAATATATAAAATAAATAGAGTACATAGAAGAGTAGTTGCAGTAACTCGTAAGAAAATGTTAATAAAACATTTTTGTTCGTATAATGTGAATGAAAAAATTCTTAGATGTTAAATTGACTTTGAGATATATAGATTAATTGAAACAATTGTGTTAAAAACACTCAAAATAATATTCCATTTTTAATTGACATACGCAATTGTTAAATTAGAAAGGTGACATGAATCTAACGCATCAAAATGTTACAAAAATAATAACGTATTAGTTGTATGTTTATTTTACATTGAAGTAATAATCAAAATGTGGTAAAAATGTAATAACAAAGAAAAATTCTACATATGGACGCACGATTTTTTACTGTGTACAGGAAGCGAAATTACGACCCGATAAATCTAGCTGACAAACTTGCGCGAATAATCGAATCCACTGGAGGAATCGATCGTGCTCTCCAGGCAATTGCATCACGTGTTACGTCGCGTTGTTATTCTAATATGACGTATCAAATGCATTCAGCTGCATAAATGCCTGGTGCCTTTTCTCCCTCGTTTTCAAATTGGGCACGTGCTCGCCATCTGCGAGTGCGAACCTAATTGAACACGATCACCAACCATTTTGTACACGCATGCGCGAGTAATAACATCAAAAATTCCGATGTGGTTCGTGCGTTATTAAGTTGCTGCAGAGATTCTTATCTACCGCCATGGGAGTGTCATACCTAATTACCGGAAGAATAAAGTGCGCTTCTCGCACACTTCTTTTCAAGACGTCAATTAAAGTTGGTCGCCGCGACTCTTCGTAGCATGATATTGTGCTTCCCATTTACGTTTGCCCTCGTTCGCCCTTCCATTGTCTTGGATTTATCAGCACAAGTATTCGTTCACTTTTCACGAACTTTATCGTAAATGACCGCACGCGCGTGCAGTTTAATTATAGAAATGAAACCGTGTACTTGGTGGTGACCATACGTATGGGAGTAGCCTATGGTAATCGTGGCGAAGAGTACGTTTTTAGTAAAACTATAAATAATCCATGCAATAAGAGCACGCAAAAGTCGAATACCTGGGTCACCGGACGTTTTCGTTCGCTGTGTGCGTATGCCGTCGAACTCGACAGATTTGCGAAGTTTACAAATTGAACCTAATCGAATGCATTTATTTCAATTCCAGAGTTTCATGTAATGAAATAAATTCTTCAACCGTAAACATCGTTTATGTATACCGATGAAGATAGAACAATTTACGATAAAAATAAATAAAATTGAAACGAGATAAAATAGATAACGTTTTTTGTTATTTTCTGTTGATGAATTCGTAACAGGAATATATTTTTTATGACGCTAAAAGAACTAATGGATTTTTAAGTTCTATTAAATTTTTTGTTATTGCACACTAAGAGAAAAGCTTTTGGTATTTATAACTGTTACATGTTACCATTATTATGATTATTAGTGCTATAACATAAGCAATAATAGCTGTATGTAATTCTATTATAACAAATATATATAGTTGGCATAAAGAATGCTACTACAAATTATAGTTAAATTATAATAATGCATCCATTTTTATTGTAATACATTAATAATAATTATTTGTAGTCATTTTCAGTGTCAACTATTTATGCATATTTATTGATAGAACTATACATATAGTTATTAGTTACATCATAACAGTACCTAATCACAACAGTAACCTAATCATAACTACGACAACGTGTAATTATAGTCACTAATATCGAAAGCTTTTTTCTCAGTCTAATTTTAAAACAAGTTTTTAATTTTTTTCGACTAAATAAAAAATTGCAACACTTAGTATATGTATAGTATGGTAAATTGATATGAATAGGACAAAACTGTAAAAAATAAGGTTATGCAACATAAAATTATCCCAAATTATTACATTATTTAAAAATTAGAAAAATGTTCCAGGATCATTAGGACCCATATGTTTCAGTAACGTATTAACATAGATGTAATTTGTAAGAATACTGTGTCAACTGTGTATCTCTGCTTCGGCTATGATAATTTTAAAACAGTTAAATAAGTGTCTAATGCGACTTCTAATCATAACGCGCTAACGCAAAATGTGCCTTCATGCTTGGAGAAAATAGCAAATAAGTCGCGAACCACTATGCCTCTCAGTTCTTAACCATAAAAGTCTCGCAATTACGTCACGTTCGTGAGTCACAATGTCTGTTGGCCTGAAAACACTGTTACCACAGCGAGCCATCACATGTCAATAATTTCCCGAGGAGCATCTCGTCAAGGACGATAGTCTTGAATTTTAATGAATTCGCATTGTACCGCCCGAAAAAAATGGCGTTATTGTTTACTTCTACTTACGCGTGAGTAGATTTAGGTACATTAACGATCGGAAATATGTCTTTCAACTATTCTAACGCCAGCTGTACACAAACATTCACGGATGAGAAGCGTATGAAAACGATCGAACCCGATAACATGATATCAAACGTGATGATATCAAACGCACCCACGTTACTGATCCACCCACATTGGCACGATCTTTACAGAGAGATGGAGCGCTCGAAAGAGCAACAATGATCCCCAGCCGTTCCATTCAGAGCTCGAATTCGTTTTGGCTTTACAATTACCTTTGCGAGTCACCACGCGAATTGCGCTATGTAATGCGGCAGGTGGAAACAAAAAGTGAAAGCCAATTATAAACCTTTGATACATTCCCGCTCGGAAATCGCGTGCACTCACGGTAGTTTGACGTTTCTCTTTACGTGATTTTTAGAGATCGATAGCTTAAGAGAATTTTACGTTTTTATTTATCCAATATCAGTATATCGGTTTCTATTATTTAATTATAATATATAGAAATTAAGTTTATAATTTATTAATAAATAGTAAAACCCAGGTCAATACATTAAACGAGCTATAGTTAGGTGTACTAAATAATATTTATTAATCATAAATTATAATTTTCCGACGATAAGTTTCAACGGTACGTTTCGACTATACTTAGTCCTCATCAGCCGAAAATTACATAAATATATCCAAATATCCGAACAAATATTTAATTATATTAACATATTATGAGGATCATCTCACGTTCGAGTTACAATAGATAATATAACAGATTTCTAAGAATCATCTCACCTTCGTGTTGCAAAAGACGGTATATCGCAACCATATCATATGTAGTCAAACTTGATAATTAATAAACGATGTAGTGAAGAGTCATGATTCCGAACCAATTCATCGGTAAATGGCGAAAAAGGGCAGTCAGTATAAATAAATGAATAAATTCCAGTCATGTTAATGATGTAGTTCGATGTCAGATCATACACGGAGAGAATTTTTCGTTATTTTTTACCGCAAAATTCATTACAAATTTCATCATGTTTGGTAATAAGCTTGGGACAATAATGAAATATTATCAGTAACGATAGATTTTTTGAAATATACAAGAGGCTTTTTATAAATGATGTAGTAAAAATTATAATGCAGATTGTAAAATGTTTTGAAGTGAGTAAGTTCTAACGTAGCTAGAGACACACTCAACAACGAAATAACCGATAAATATCGATTACAATCGATCAATTACTATGTTACATGGTAAAATTATAAGCGACTTAATCAGATTAAAAATATCATGCTGTATGGCAAAAATTGTATAAGCTATTTTATATATTCATGACTACGTAGCATCTATTCTTTTAAAATAATAAAGAATCATAAACTGCGTAACATATTTTAAAATGTTGAAATTTTACTATACCCTTTAGTAAAATTAATAAAATATATTACATATCTTATTATGACACATATTAGTAAATTAAAGAAACTCATATGCAATTCTTTGAAATACTATGTTGTCCCACTATTATCATATGATTTTCAGGCTAAATTCTAAGAGAAAATTCTCTCCGTATATAAATAGTGGTATGTACGACCTTAATAATATTGGTTTTACAATTTATATTATTTAATGCTCCAATTTAAAAAATTCTGATTTATTACAGTTTAAAAAATGCTGAGATGGGACTAGTTAGTTTCCCTAGTAATTTTTTGAACGCTGAATAATAAATCCGATTTTCAAATTGCTCCATCACGTCACAATTTGAAAAATTGACAATTAAAGTAACCAAGATGAACTGTTTTTATATGTTTTGTTATATTAAAATTATGATAGATGACCCGCTAGAGAAATAAACTATACATTTGAGGACTGAATTCTAACAATATAGATACTTAATTTTAATTGTAATAGAACTTCTTCAGTTCTTTGCATACCACAATTATAATATGATAAGATACGTGAAAATAGATTTTTTGCAACTTTTGTAAATTTCTCTAAATTGTGACACGATGCAGTAATTTAGAAATCGAATTCGTATTCAGCATTTAAAAGAATTGTAGAAAATAACTAATTTCTTTCCAATGTTCGAAAAAAATCATTTTTTTGTTGGACTGTGTTATTAATCCAATTAATATTTCATGATAGGAGGATGTTTAATTTTATGTCGGAATATATTCGACATGTTGTTAGGGATCTGTAAGTAATAAATTTCTAAACGCGCAAAGCAAGCCATATATTTATTTGGCCGATGGTTATTACGATGCATCCACTTATGGGGGCACTTATGCTTTGTAGCTAATACCAGCATGAAACTCTATTTTAAGTGTAATTATTTGGAACTCGAGGAACTGCATCGTTTTCCGTGCACACACGCCGAACCGATCTATTTTCACCCGCGATATTACCACTCTGCCAGTAGCGAATTACAGATACGCAACATTTGTCTAAGTGTTTATGACGCCAACGCTGCAACCTTTATCGGAATATTTAGCAAGCGTATCTCAATTTAACGAACGGGAAAGGCAATTCGTAATCCCGTGAGAAATATGCGAAATTGATCAAATTTGTTAATTCCAAACTAATGTTATATTTTTAATTACACTTACGTTGCTCTTCTTCTTTTTGCTTGTATCTAAATAATTATATTTAAATATAAAAGTTTTATTTTGTATATAAAAATATAAATAAATAAAAATATTATCTTTTATAAACCACATTAACGTCGTTAGATATTGACAAAGTTAAATGGATAATTTATAAACGGTAATCATTTTGTAATATTATATAATAAGGGTATATATAAATAATAAATAAAAATTTATCAAACTTGATATCGATATTGTCTCTTCAAGAAAATTCAATAAATAATTTTTTTGTTAAAATTTAAACAAGAGAATTTAGATCGTTATATTGTGAAATATAACGTACATATTTGTGTGCTATAAGATTTATTGTTGATTTATGTCCATTCATTGTTTCAGAAATAACGAAACTTTTGTTATTTTTACAGAACGAGAACACCACAAGCAATAGACAGCTGAAATATGGCAGCACCGCAGGCGTCGTCGCGTCTCGAGATGCTGCAGGTAAAATAATCAATTTTATCTTCTTTAAAAATGGTAGCATTAAAAAAGATAAGTTTCCATCGACAGACAAATTAATAGGTTTATTTAAGAACGAATGTTCTTCAGCAGGTGGCATTATTTAAAAGTCACTTATATATAATTGTATAATTAGTAATAAAATTTAAATTAGATATAAGTTAGTGTATATATAAAATAGTGGAATTGAATTTGATTTCTTTATAAATTTTTTTAATCGCAATAATTTTAAATGTAACAAAATTTAAAGGATCTACTAATTTCAAATGAAGATTGCATTACCGATTAAATAAATAATATGCATTTGTTAATGTCTAATACTGGTTAATAATTATAATAAGAATATAATATAATAATTGCTATTAAACGAATTATATTATTATAATATAAAATCCTTAAATGATTGACTCGTGTGAATAAAATTAGAAGGTTTTTGAAGCCAGTCGACATGAATAATGCTGTGTTCTTCATATTTATCAAAAATATATCATGTAAGTTTAGAGAAAATTTGCATTTGTATCTAATAATGAATTAATTGACAATACAGAACAATAACTTTGTGATAATGTCTCATAGTCATATCTATTTATCTATATTAAGAGATGTAAATGTTATAAACAGTGTAAATATCATGTTCGACTCTGTCTCTTGTTCGTATTTTTCTAATTTGGAGTATTATTACACCATACATTTTTATAATTTTTAATTGAATTGTTGCACATTAATATTCATTGATTTGTATTATATATCAACGTACGTTGAAATTAAAGGAATAAGATAACGCATATATATGAAACAAACTATAATTTAGTGTTCCAGGAAGAATGATGATGTATTATAATCACAATTAACTATTGATAAGGATCCAATACACGAATCGAAACGTATATAGTCTATTATAATAAAGATTTTACACACAATATCAACTGGTGTTGGACTCGATTGGCTTCAAAAACCTTCGAATTATTATTAATTTCTTTCGCTCATATGATTGTGGAAGCTTATTCTCTGAAAAAGTTTATTCTTGACTATGACGCTTTATTACATCAGATATTAATCATAATGTCCGTAAAATAAATTGCGCCCATCTGCGAAGATTTTATACTAAAAGGTTTCATAGAAAAAAACATTTTTGATTAGAATTTTTTATGAAAACGCAATAAACTGTACATCGACTCTTGCGTCACTACAGTTCTACTTTCTCTCTTTCTCTCTCTCTCTCTTTATATCACTTGTAATATTGAAGTATATTCTGGTTAAGGTAGACCGGTTAAGGCAGCTTTGACTCGTGTTCTTTTGGCCCACGTATCGTATCTGTACCGAGCGAACGCATATATGGCATCTTGTTCAGGCAACGCGCGCACAACAATCGGCCCACGTATCGATATATCCAAATCCGATGGACAGCTAATATTTAGACGAATATCAAGCGCAGACCTTTCTTCCGCCTACTTTTCTATAATTATATTTCAGTATATGAATATTAAAAAATCAATAAATTCAGTGCTCGCACAAGAATTATATAAGAAGTTCAAGATAAATTCGTTGCCGAATCACAGCTATTTTTTCATATTTTAATATGATTTATGTTCGCTTGAATAATTTTATTATTAACTATTTTTTTTGAAGATTTCAATAATAATACAATAAACATTTAGGAAATCATTATCTGCTTTGACCATTTCGTATAAAATGGATGAATAATTAATACGATACAAAAGTGACTTATAACTTGCGAAGCGAAATTTAATTGAATAGATATTTATATGTTATCTTTTTTTCTTTTTATTTTGTTTCTAACTGAGTTTACTTTCGAAATCGTGACCACATATTGGAAAACGCCCTGTATACGAACTTTAATACCTGACTTTAATCTCTTATACGACACACCTCTAAGGGCAATCCCCGGCAAAAGATGGGCCTACATTAAGCGAGAAAAGAATAGCGAGACTTGAAGGGAGTAAAAAAAAGTGGACGCTTGGTTTGTCAACCATGACCGACTATTGAGGGACTTGTAACCATAATACTGTGACATCACTTCCTTTGCATTAAGATGCGTCATACGACAGACTTCTCAGACGTATTATCTTTAAACAGTAAAAAAGAAAATGTTAATTTTAACATTTTTTACATGTCCCAGGAGATCCACTCTAAATTTTAAGTTAAAATAATTCATTCGTCTTGTGTTATTTATTAATGAACTAGTAATGTTAAATAATTGACACAATACTTTACATTTATATTTGTTATTTTGACTTTAAGGGTGATTTAAAACTAACATATAAAATAAGTAGAGTACATAGAAGAGTAGTTGCAGTAACTCGTAAGAAAATGTTAATATTTTTGTTCGTATAATGTGAATGAAAAAATTCTTAGATGTTAAATTGACTTTGAGATATATAGATTAATTGAAACAATTGTGTTAAAAACACTCAAAATGATATTCCATTTTTAATTGACATAAGCAAATGTTAAGTTAGAAAGGTGACATGAATCTAACGCATCAAAATATTACAAAAATAATAACATATCAGTTGTATGTTAATTTTACATTGAAGTAATAATCAAAATGCGGTAACACAAGAAAAATTCTACATATGGACGCACGATTTTTTACTGTGTATGAAACTACATCTAAAAAAAGTATCTTCACCGCTGTTTATAAAAATGGATATTCATGTTCTAATTTTGCAAATGTTTTTGCACTAAATGACGTTTATAATCTATGCATAGCATTCTCCTATAGATTCTATTGATTGTAGATAGTCTATAAATTGGACCTGATGTCATTCAATGATGTGAATTATTACATCCTAAAGCGGACTAATTATTCAATGATGTACATAATTATTACATAATATGCCAAGCTATACATAGTATTTTCTCATAAATTTTGTAACATGATAACATGGATTTTAAATTATCTAAACATGACTCTAAATACAAACACTTGTACGTGTTCATAATTCAACAGTCATTCTAAAAAATCTTTCACAGAAAACTTTTAAAGTGTCAGTCTGCTTCAATTCTCAATAATTCTTCCTTCTCACATTTATCGTTTTTTTTTTGTACGCCTTGGTTATATTATGATAATATTCTTAACGAAACTATTCTGTGAATTTACGTATTGCATGTCATTTGACTTGAAGATGAAAAATCAAGCGGAAATCTTCATGTTAAATAATTTAAGTAGCCAAGTTTACCTTTTCTATTTCGGCGCATCACGAGTTTAATGCTAATACAATAAATAGTTTCTGCATATCAATTTTGTGTGGGCGTGTAAGAAGAAGATCCATCTTTCATATTAAATCTTCTTAATGCTTGCTTAGCTATCAAAAAATCGCGAGTAGTTATCTTTCGGCTAAAAGGGTTATTAATTAAATTGAATTCAAGATAATGGTTGAAATGTAATCTGTTAGAGAATCAAATTGTCGAAGAATTAAATTGTATAGCATTATCGTGCGATATATTTTACTGATACACCAAATTTACGAATATTATCTTGATCACTAATTTGGATTCATTTATAGATCATTAAAATTAACATAAAAATACTGCCAGTTATTGCAGCACATCAAAAATTTATATTATGCTGAGATAAAGAGCTACTTTGAGAATCAATGTCGAACAAAAAAGATTTCTTTTTTAATGGTTAAACTAATTCATTAAATCGCACTAATATAATTATAATAGATATAATTAATCTAACGATAAGATTCAAAATAACTGCGCGATTGAAATCGTTGTGTACTTAATGAAAATTGCCATGTTTTGAATTTTGTATAAGGTATAAGAGGTAGTAAATAAACACGCAATTTCCAAGGAAAATTAAAAACATTAATGCAGGCAGAGTTAATGCAGAGTTAATGCGGAATGCATTATAAGCAATGTGCGATTCATCTTTGGGTAATTCTTAATATTAACGCGCAAAAATGATCGAATAGCCGAGTGAACGACGCACATATTTCGCAGTGCCCACGCTTGACCTTCCAGCATCGAAGGTGTGAGTCGAAAAAAAAAGATATCGAATGAATGCATTACGTCATTATCGCTTGAAGTATGCAACTCGATCGTGATTATATATACGATTATGTTATTCGCTCGCTAACATATTTCCAAAATATTTTATGATCGCCAGTATTATTTGTCATTATAATAGACTGAGGAATTTAATAAAATTTATTATTTATTTATTAGGTTGTAAAAAATTATCAAATCAGAATTTATTAGAATTATTAAATTGTAAAAAATCTAAGAACTTCTAATTTTAAACTAAACATTTCAAAGCGACTGTCATTGAAAATTGTAGTTTCTAGAAAACTATTTCTTCCGGTTAATTATAGACCGTGAAATAATTGAGGTGCTAGACCATTTTTAAACATTGTAGAAAGGTAATGTGTAATTTGTAGCGTGTTTTAGAATTTTTATCGGACCGTAACCTTTTACATTACAAATTTTTACTTGTTAAAAAATTATGAAAAATATATATTCGTTGTAGCTAACATAAGAGAAGTAAACATAGAAAAAAATTTGCTCGAAAAATCTTCAAACGCATAATTCTACTATCGCATGTGACAGATATACATTTCATGGGCAGCACGCATCGATACGCGGGAAAACTGGTGCGTGTTGCACGGAAAGCGAAGCGCGCTCGCTCGGATAAATCTGAAACGTGGATTCGGAGCAAGGAGGACCGCCGAGAACGGCAACGAGTTAGCTCATAAATAATTGATGAGGAGGTGCGATGCAGCTTCGCTCGCCACCGATTTGTAATTGTAATTTCGTGAGGTGCATGTCCAGTTAAGCAAAGTAATTATGGCCAGGTTTCGTTATCGAGACACGTGCACGATGGAAGACAACGAGATGCGTCCGCCACAAACTTCGAGTTGCTTCTCGTCTTTCTTTTCTCGCCGTTCTATCTCGTTCATTTAAGGGTGTATTACACGTATTTTTTCACATGACAAAAATTATGAGAGAGTAACAAATTTTTTTATATTTTATTTTAAAATAATAGGGTAAACTAGGATATTATGGCTATACGGAAAAGATGCCCATAATTTCTCCAATAATTGATAAATAGTGCATTTTTATAATCATTCTTAAAGATAATAAATATTTACAGTAGTTCATATGAGTACACTGTTCAAAATAACAATATTATAAATATTATCTAATACTTTTTCTCTCGATTATCTGCAAAGTTTTGCACGTGTCTGCTAAAAACTGTTATAATGTCTAATAAATTACAGTTAAGCTGCCATAATCAACATTACATACACAATAA